>NC_057714.1:116826268-116829431 GCF_004010195.1 Chiloscyllium plagiosum | reverse complement strand
GGGGTGTGTGTGCAGGGGGAAAGTGCGTGTCCGGGGGGGGTGTGTGCAGGGGGAGAGTGTGTCCAGGGGGGAGTGTGCAGGGGGAGAGTGCGTGTCCGGGGGGAGTGTGTGTGTCCGGGGGGTGCAGGGAGACTGTGAGCTGGAATCTGTTTTGTTGTGTGGATCCTATTCCATCATCAAACACAAGTCAGCAGCCAAGTCCCACCAGACACAAACAACCGATCAATCCGAGTTTGAGACATCAGGAGAATTCCTTGTTCTTTGGATTACAGGATGGGGGGAGAATGGCAGCAGGAATCTCTCTGGTGCTGCATCTAATACAGTTTTTATCTTCGTACCACCGTCAATTGTCCAATTTCCATGGGCCAGTTTATATAAAGTACACCGTTGCAACAAGCAGACCCAAACAAATCTGGAAATGAACATTTAACTCTCAGCTCCGAGATAACATCAAAGAAACCAGTGATGGGACAGTGGGCGTCATCAAAGCAAATGCTGTGAATGATCAATCTGCAGGAAATCTCTGCCCCTTCTTGACCATAACCTGCCCTGAAGCTGCCTCTCCATGTGCCATACTGCGTCTCCCCCATGAGAGATGGTGCAGGAAGCTGCCAGGGCCCCAGGCAGATTGCAGTGTAACTGTGGCCCAGAGTTGGCCAACCTGGCACTGGGAGAGAGTTGGTAAATCTCACCATGAGCCAGTGGGTTAGAGCAGCTCTATTTGGAGATGAATAAAGTCTCAGTAAGTGTCAGCAAACTGCAGTCAGGGGCTGGTGATTAACCAGAAGCTGTTGGATTTTCTCCTAGTAAAGCTGTTCCCCCACCTCCCCCGCCAAGTGCTACCGGGACAGTCGGGGCTGATGTACGTCCTGCCTCAGGTAAGCTGCAATAATATCAATGTGTTTCTGCTCCTATCGAGAAAACACCTCCATCTCTGTCATTGTTAATAAACCAACTCCATTAACTTTAACTTGGGAAGATGTTAGCGCAGCAGTAATGTCAATGAACGAGAAATCTAAAACCCCAGGATAATGTTCTTAGGACGTGAGCTCAAATCCAAGGCATATGCTGAGATCTGAATTCTCTACAGATCAGAATCCTCACAGTATGGAAGCAGGCCATTCAGCCCATCAAGTTGAGGCTGACCTTCTGAAGAGGGCCTGTTTCCACACTATGGGGATTCAACTCTATTCTATTCATCCTAGCCTGGTCTGGCCTCACCCTGTCGAGGAAAAGAAAGAGAACTCTCGAGGATGTAAGTAACATCCCAGAAGCTGCAATACATCAGGAAATGGAAGGCAGGGAGAAACACAGGAAATTCACAAGAGGAGCAGTCAGCTGACAGGTTATCTGACCCTCAGAATCATACAGCACGGGAAACAGACCCTTTGGTCCATCTCACAGCTCAATCGAACCTAGCTTCATTTGGCCCATATCCCTCTATCCCCCTGCTGTTCATATACCCATTCAGATGCCTTTTAAAAGCTGTAATTGTACCAGCCTCCACCACTTCCTTTGGCAGCTCATTCCATACACGCACCACCCTCTACATGAAAACTTTGCCTCTTAGGTCCCTTATAAATCTTTCCCCTCTCACCTTACACCTGTGTCTTCTAGTTTGGACTCTCTCACCCTGGGGAAAAGACTTTGGTCATTTACCTTATCATGTCCTTCATGATTTTATAAACATCAATAAGCTCACCCCTCAGCCCCCAGCGCTCCAGGGAAAACAGCCCCAGCTTATTCAGCCTCTTCTCCATCGCTCAAACCCTACAATCCCAGCAACATCCTTGTAAATCACTTCGATACCCTCTCAAGTTTAACAACGTCCTTCCTGCAGACCGGTGACCAGAATTGAACGCAGTATTCCAAACCTGTCCTCACCAATATCCCGTACAGCTGCAGCACGTCGTCCCAACTCGTATACTCAATGCACTGACCCAATGAGCACAAGCAAGTCAAACTCCTTCTTCCCCACACGGTCTACCTGTGACACAACTGTCAAGGAACTATGAGCCTGCACCCCAAGGTCTCTTTGTTTGACCACACTGCCCACGATCCTACTGTTAACTGTATAAGTCCTGCTCTGATTTTCCCAACCAAAATACACCACCTCACATTCGCCTACATTAAATCACATCGGTCACTCTTCGGCCCATTGGTCCATCTGATCAAGGTCTGGGAGAATCTTATTCACTGCCCACCATAAACACCACCTATTCATGGGATGCCAGCATGTATTACTGATCACTGGATGCCTAGAGGACTGTGAGACAATCAAACTGCTGTGGGTCTGGAGTCATCTTTATCCAGAGCAGGGAATAGTGAGAGATTTCCCCAAAGGATATTGGTGAACCAGGTGGGGTTATGGGTAATAGTTTGACAGTTATCATTGAGCCAGTTTTTTTAAATTTCCACCACAGGACATGCTGGGATTTGAATCTATGTCCCAAACATTAACCCTGAGTTTTAATATGACGGGTTTAGTCACATACTGTTTTGCAACATGGAGTCCTCTTCAAAGAGTACGTTACTAACGTCAAACTTCTTTGGTCGGTCTGGTGCTCATGATAGTCGCTTAGCTTCTTTCTGTAGTATTTCCTTTTTTTTGGAGTTGATGTCAAGTTTCCTCCGTTAATATCCCTGTGAAGTGCCTCAGAATGTTTCACTATTTGAAAGGTACTGTAGGATTCTAAGTCATTGCAAATCTCTGAGGAAATGGGGCAGAAGCATCGCAGTGCATTTCCCGATTAGGCTTATTCAATGCTTTTTGATTTCTGAATGTCACGACCAGCTGTTTCTCTCTGTGCAGAGTATTACGATGTGGCCGATGGCCAGATGTGACAAGCTGCTGTCTGTTTGGTGGAGATTCCTGCCAGGAACGCGGCTGGTTCCCTGACTGCTGACAGGCCACTAGCTCAGCTCCCGCAGCCACGGAAACCACACTCTGTACATCTTGCAATAATTGTACACTTGGCCAGACTTCTCCAAGGACTTTGCTGTTGTTTTGGGGAACACAGACTGTGCTGACCAATGCAATCATCATTGTTTGACAAGAAAACAAAGTGCACAGCATTAATAATCTGAAACAAAAAGGAAGGAACACAATGGAAAAGGTACATGCTTTCAACAGCACCAGTGACACCCCCTCCACAGGCACACA
>NC_057714.1:116807565-116825768 GCF_004010195.1 Chiloscyllium plagiosum | reverse complement strand
GACCCTTTCACAACATCTTTCCGATAGGAAGGAGACCAGAATTACACACAATATTCCAACAGTGTCCTCACCCATGTCCTGTCCATCCGCACTGACCTCCCAACACTGATGGTTAAGCCCTTCAGCGTTTGGTACCTTTCGGGTGTGTTTGATCCCAGGGCCTCTGTTTCCAAATGCCTGCCCTCCTGTTTGTGGGCCCCCTTTGTCCCCCTTGTCTCCTATTCCCACACTGCAGGGGGGTGGATTTCAGGCATCCGTTCCTTGACCTCAGTCAGTCATACCTTCTGGGCACTGACTTGCAGCCCCTTTCCCCCCTCCTCTGTCGCGACTCCCAGAGCAGAGCAGTCTTCAGTCTGTGTTTGACCCCGCGGCGATTAAACATTTTGCGGCGTTTTCTCTGAGATGGTCGTGGGTGGTGCTAGCCATGTTCCCGTGGCCGAACGCTTCTCCCATGTCGAGTTGCTGCCTTTTGACCCCCTCCCACCCTCCCCCCCCCCCCCCCCCCCTCCCCAGCGTGCAGGCAGAGCGGACTTGCGCCCAGGCTGGCATCGATGGTTGTCGCCAAGCGGGCAAGTCGCCGAGGGGGGCACTGTCACGTCAGCACAGTCCCAGACTCCCCAGCGTTCCAAAAAGGCAAGTTAATTTCCTCCAGCCTCCCACCCCGACACTTCGCAACGAGCCGCTGCCTTGTGCCAGCTGGTTGGCCCTGCCATCTCGCCAGTCCGTCCGCTCTTCCCCACGCGGGTGTCTCCAGGCCGCAAGGGGGTTTTCTTTCGGTTGTCGACGGCAGCCCTCTGGGGCTGCACAGACGCACGCGACACCAAACCTTCCTCTCTCTCTCTCTCTCTCTCTCTCTCCCCCCGTGCACACAGAGCGCCGTCGCTCGAGATCGACGTCCAGGGAGCGGGACCGAGCCAGACGGCGCGAGAGGTCCAGGTCCCGCGAGCGCAGAAGGAGCCGCTCCAGGTCACCTCACAGAAGGCGGTCCAGGTGTGTGTGTGTGTGTTTACTCAAGAGCCTCTTTGGAGACGGTGAGCGGCGTTTCAGGCCGCGAGACATCCCATCCGCGGGCCTGAAACGTCAGCGCTCTCGACAGATCTGCTGAGTTGTTCCGGCGCGGTTCTGTTTGAACGCCGAGACTCCCGGCGTCCGTGCGCCTTTACCTTCCCCCTGCCCTTAATCGTGTTTTAAGAGCCCCGTGCACCACGCGCAGACGCCATTTCACCCTCCTCTGTCTGTTCGCTGCAGGTCTCCACGGCGACACAAGTCCAGCTCCGTCTCTCCGTCGCGACAGAAAGACCAGGAGTCGAAAGATCGCGAGATCTCAGGTAACCGAGGGAGCTGCTTCTCCCCCACCCCACCTCGATTTGGATTGTCCGAGCCGCCGCGGTGCCCGTCGGCATTGGCGGGCCCTTGTGCCCAGCTCCGGAGTGGCCTCCGCGCTGGCATTTCCACGCACAGGCCCTGCCGCCGGGCCCCTGAGCCGGGTCGGACCCCAGAGGGGGAAGGTTAGACGTGCCCCGTGGAGGCTTTGAGATTGCCCGGGCGAACCAAGAAACCGCCAGGAATCTTTCGATCGCTGCGCCGGGGAGAATCGGCGTGCTGGACTGGGAAAAGGAGGAGGGTTTCTCTTTTCGAGTGGGAGGTTGTGTGTGTAAAGCTTCCCTTTTTGTGGGTGAATAGGGCTTGCGCAGCGATGGGTCCCACTCGGGATTCCAGGCAGCAACGGGGGAGGCGGGGAGGGGAGCAGCAGTAGAGGAAAACGAAAATCAAACCCGGGTTCCTCCTGGAGATTTGGGAGAGTAAGGAGCCCCATCAAATCCCCTCCGGCTCTCCGCCGCGCAATCCCGACAGTCCCGCACGCTTTCCCCCTTTCGTCTTCTGAGTTTATTTCTCTCCAGCGTCCGTCCGTTTGAAATCATTCATCCCTTCCACAGTCTTGGTAGGCAGTGACCTCCAGCCCCATTCCCACTGGCTCCCCAGCTTCCTGAACTGTGGCGATCGGCTTAACGACGGTTCAGATGACTTCCCTGCTTTTGACGTCCGTTTAAGAAGCCCAAGATGACATTTGCTTTGCTAACTTTTCTCTTTGTGATGACTGGCCCACGGTGATGTTCCCTCTGACCCGGCACGCTCGTTAAAATCAGACCGTTGCCCTCTCCGTACCCTGCTACCAAACCCCGTCATTTGACCCTGCTGTATGATCAACTCGGAGTGACCTCAGTGGTGGGCAAGTTGTTGGAGGGAATTCTGAGGGACAGGATGTACATGTATTTGGAAAGGCAAGGACTGATTCGGGATAGTCAACATGGCATGTTGACTATCCCGAATCAGTCCTTGCCTTTCCAAATACATGTACATCCTGTCCCTCAGAATTCCCTTTGCTGAACAAAGGTTGTAGGTGGCATGGTGGCACAGTGGTTAGCACTGCTGCCTCACAGCGCCAGAGACCCGGGTTCAATTCCCGCCTCAGGTGACTGACTGTGTGGAGTTTGCACGTCCTCCCCGTGTCTGCGTGGGTTGCCTCCGGGTGCTCCGGTTTCCTCCCACAGTCCAAAGATGTGCAGGTCAGGTGAATTGGCCATGGGAAATTGCCCGTAGTTTTAGGTGAAGAGTGAATTGTAGGGGAATGGTTCTCGGTGGGTTGATCTTCGGAGGATTGGTGTGGACTTGTTGGGCTAAAGGGGCTGTTTCCACACTGTACGTAATCTAATCTAATCTAAATTACCCATCAGGCGTGATCCTGTGAGTATGACGGTGTCGGACTGTTTCCTGACTGGGTGTGTGGTGCTGAAAAAGCACAGCAGGTCAGGCAGCATTCGAGGAGCAGGGGAATGAACGTTTCAGGCATAACCCCTTCATCAGGAATGAGGCTTGTGAGCTGGGGAGCTGAGAGATAAATGTGAGGGGGCTGGGGCTGGGGCTAGGGCTAGGGCTGGGGCTAGGGCTAGGGCTGGGGTTGGGGTTGGGGTTGGGTTGGGGTTGGGGCTGGGGCTGGAGGGAAGGGAGCTGGGAATGTGATCAGTAGACGGAGGTGGGGGAGAGATGATAGGTCAGAGAGGAGGGTGGGGTGGATGGGGAGAAGGTCATGGACAGGTCAAGGAGTTACCCGGAACATTCTGTCCCCGACATTCTAAAGCTGACATTCCCCGGAACGTTCGGTCCCCGACATTATATAACTGACATTCCATAACTGACATTCCCCGGAAAGGTCTATCCCCAAGATTTTATAACTGACATTCCCCGGAACATTCTATCCCCGACAATCTATAACTGACATTCCCCGGAACGTTCTGTCCCCAACATTCTATAACTAGGAAGGGTTTGGAGGGATATGGGCCGGGTGCTGGCAGGTGGGACTAGATTGGGTTGGGATACCTGGGTCAGCATGGACGGGTTGGACCGAAGGGTCTGTTTCCGTGCTGTCTGTCTCTCTGACTCTATAACTGTAGGTGAGACCACAACCACATTGCTCGTCAGCTGTCTTAGGACTGGCAGTGATGGCTGACATTGTGGGAGATGTGGAGGTGCTGGACCAGTAATCCTGAGCCCCAGCGTATTCCTTGGGGGAGGGGCACGGGTTCCAATCCCACCACGGTCGATGGTAAAATTTGAATTTGATCAAACAGAAATTGTGGAAATAATAATGAGGGCCTGGGAGTGTTGCCAAGCAAAGCAAAGTCTGCGTAGACAAGCTGGTGAAGAGGCATTTGGTGCATCAGCTTTTACTGGTCAGTGCATTGAGTGCAGGAGTTGGGAGGTCACATTGCTGCTGAACAGGACATCGGGGAGGCCACTTTTAGAATACTGCATTCAATTCTGGTCCCCTTTTCTACAAAAAGGATGTTGTGACACCTGAAAGGGTTCAGGAAAGATTGACAAGGATGTTGCCAGGGTTGGAGCTACAGGGAGAAGCTGAGTAGGCCGGGACTGTTTTCCCTGGAGCGTCGGAGGCTGAGGGGGTGACCTTATAGAGGTTTATAAAATCATGAGGGGGCATGGATACGATATATAGACATGCTCTTTTCCCCCTGGGGGAGTCCAGAACTAGAGGGGCATAGGTTTAGGGGGAGAGGGGAAAGATATAAAAGGAATGGAAGAGGGAACTTTCTCAAGCAGAGGGAGGAGAGTGTGTGTGGAATGAGGGGGAGCAGTGGAGGCTGGTACAGTTAAAACATTTAAAAGGCTTCTGGACGGGTATGTGGACAGGAAGGATATGGGCCAAGCGCTGGCAAGTGGGACGGGATTAATTCAGGATATCTGGTTGGCGTGGACGGGTTGGACTGAAGAGCCTGTATGTGTTGTACTTCTGATTCTGAAAGCCAGTCAAGTGGCGATCAAGCAATCACTCTCATAAAAAAACAAAACCTGTCCGGTTCAATAAAACCCTTGAAGGAAGGAAATCTGCTGTGTTTACCTGGGCCAGACCTATAGCAATGTGGTCGAGTCGAGCTAGGGATGCCCTCATCACATGAACAGATTTACAAATAAACAAAAATTCTGGAGCACTTCAGTGAGGGAGTGACCTTCAAAGGAAGGGAGAGGGTATCGCAGAACCAAACTGCAAGGCACCCGTTCCAGTTACCAAGTCTCATTGGGATGGTTAAACGTTTTGAAATTTGCAACAGTCCACGATCGAAACTGGAGCTTGAGAGAGAACTGCCCCTTACAACAGTGCTCCCTGTGACCCCCCCCCGCCATTGTGAGCACATTGTCCCTAAATCCGGATGCTGGTTACAAAGCTTCCTTTGCACCGGTACTGTCATTCAGTAATCCTGTCTGCGAATAGGGTGGTTCAGTGGTTAGCACTGTTGCCTCACAGCGCCAGGGTTCCCGGTTCGATCCCAGCCTCAGGCAACTGTCTGGGTGGAGTTTGCACATACTACCTGTGTCTGCGTGGGTTTCCTCCGGGTGCTTTGGTTTCCTCCCACAGTCACAGATGTGCAGGTCAGGATGAATTGGTCATGTTACATTATCCATAGTGCTGAGGGATGTGCATGTTTGGGTGGATTGGCCATGCTAAATTACCCATAGTGTTCAGGGATGTGCAGGTTAGGGTGGATTATCCTTGCTAAATTACCCATAGTGCTCAGGGATGTGCAGGTTAGGGTGGATTGGCCATGCTAAATTACCCATAGTGTCAAAGGGAAATGGGTCTGGGTGGGTTACTCTTCGGAAGGTCGGTGTTGACTGGTTGGGCCGAAGGGCTTGTTTCCACACTGTAGGGAATCTAATCTAGTCTACAAAACAGCTTTCTCTTTACCTGCAGAGGCTGACATGGAGGGAAAGACAGAAGAAGAGATTGAGCTGTTGAGGGTGATGGGCTTTGACGCTTTCGACACCACCAAGGTAAGTTGAGTTTCTGATCTCTTATCGGGACTGTGAGTCGAATCCGCGAGCGTTGATCTCGACCGTTGGCCTCGGTGAATGTTACAGCGGCGCTCGATCCCAGTCTCCATAAAGTTTCCAATAGATTGTATTGGGTCAAGTGGGAAGATTTAGCGGGAGGGTTGGTTCCGCGTTGTTGGGATGAGCTTCCAAGAGGCTGTCAATAAAGTGGATTCCCAAGTGAGGTCGGAATGTGTTGCGTCATTGTGCTGAGATAAAATTGTCACTGTGCTCAGCGTGGATCAGGGACAGTATGGTGCAAAAGGTGGAACTGTTCAAACCCGCTGCTGTCCCCAGGGACAAAGGCAGCAGAGTCAGGGGCAGCGAGGCACTCAATCGTCCTTGATTCGGCGACGTTTCTTCAGTGTCGCTGGGTCAAAACACCAGAGTTCCCTCCCAAACTGCGGCGCGGGACGTGTCCGCATCAGACGGGCGGAAGTGGCTGAAGACTGAGGATCCTGGGCTTGTATTCATTCGAGTTTACCAGGTCCAGGGGAGATCTAATAGCAACTTGCAAGATAATACGTGGATTAGAAAGGGTGGACGCTGGGAATTTGTTTCCGTGAGGCGGGCGGGGGAGACAGCCTGAGAATGAGAGGGGGTCAATTTAGAACGGAAATGAGGAGACATTTCTTCAGCCAGAGAGTGGTGGACCTTTGGAAGTCATTGCCACAGAGCGCAGTGACGTTACATGTCCTCAAGGCAGAGATTGCTAAATTCTTGATCTCGCAAGGATACAAGGAGAGTGCGGGCAAGATTAGATTAGATTACATTAGATTAGATTACATTACAGTGTGGAAACAGGCCCTTCGGCCCAACAAGTCCACACCGACCCGCCGAAGCGAACCCACCCATACCCCTACATTTACCCCTTACCTAACACTACGGGCAATTTAGCATGGCCAATTCACCTGACCCTGCACATCTTTTGGACTGTGGGAGGAAACCGGAGCACCCGGAGGAAACCCACGCAGACACGGGGAGAACGTGCAAACTCCACACAGTCAGTCGCCTGAGGCGGGAAATGAACCCGGGTCTCAGGCACTGTGAGGCAGCAGTGCTAACCACTGTGCCACCGTGCCGCCCACAACGCAAGTGGCGTTGAAATGCCCATCGGCCATGAATGAACGGCAGAATGGACTCAATGGGCCGAAGGGCCTTACTTCCACTCCAAGTCAATGAATCGTCACCGTCTTCTTGAGTGTCGGAGGCTGAGGGGGTGACCTTATAGAGGTTTATAAAATCATGAGGGGCATGGATAGGATAAATAGACAAGGTCTTTTCCCCTGGGGTGGGGGAGTCCAGAACTAGAGGGGCATAGGTTTAGGGCGAGAGGGGAAAGATATAAAAGGTTCTTAAAGGGGCAACTTTTTCACACAGAGGGTGGTACGTGTATGGAATGAGGTGGAGGCTGGTACAGTTGTAACATTTAAGAGGCATTTGGATGGGTATATGAATAGGAAGGGTTTGGAGGGATATGGGCCGGGTGCTGGCAGGTGGGACTAGATTGGGTTGGGATATCTGGGTTGGCATGGACGGGTTGGACCGAAGGGTCTGTTTCCGTGCTGTACCTCTCTATAACTCTATTTGTTGTGGAAGAATTACTCAAAAGTTCATTTTTTAAAAATTACCAGGAGACTCAAAGTCCTTCACAAAACTAAACTTAATCTTGCTTTGGGAGCCAGCAAAATGTCTTCCCTGCCCCCCCCCCCCCAAACTAACTCTTTGTTCTTCTGCAATTTATTCAGGTGTTCTTCCCGCGCTTATCGGATAACATTAGCACAGCTTGCTTTGTCTTTTTAAACTAATCATCGTCTGCCACACAGGTCCCCTCCGCCACGCTTAATCTATCACATTCCAACACCACCATCTTCAGCATTAGCTCATCTCCCTGTGATTTAACCCACTGATCACAACGCACTTCCGTTATCTGTTACTGGAGCCCTGTAGCATGATCCCGGGTGTACACTGCCACACTAAGTTCACTACACGTGACTACCATGCTAACTTCCACACCAGGCAGTGGCGTTTTGGGGGGGACTCGAGCGGCTGGAGATGCACGGGGACAGTCAACAGCGTATACACATTCGTTCCCGAGAGGATGGAGTTTACCACACTCGAAACTCCCTCGATCACGTTGCGCTGAACAGGACCCACGTTTCGCACTTCGGTCGGTGACGCCAGTAAAGATCTCCCTGGGAAACTGGGTGTTTTCCGTGCCCGTCCTTCCAGCCCACTTTCCCACAGGCCATTTCTGTTTACTTTCGGGTTTGCGTGGATTTTATTTTTAACAAAAGGAAAGGGTGCCTGGCTGGGTTGGACCGAAGGGTCTGTTTCCGTGCTGTGTACATCTCTTCTGGACTCTAATTGTGCTCCCATTGCAATTAGAGTCATGGAGATGTACAGCACAGAAACAGACCCTTCGGTCCAACCCGTCCATGCTGTCCCAGATATCCCAACCCAATCTAGTCCCAACAGGCAGCACCCGGCCCATCTCCCTCCAAACCCTTCCTATTCATATACCCATCCAAATGCCTAATTGATTCATTTGACCTTTGGAAATGTTAAGCATCACGGTGACTCGAATAAGTCAGGGGTGGCCAGACCCGGCCAGCCATGCCCACGTTTCCCCTTCCCCCCCCGGTGAAACGCTGTTGTTGGATACGGTGTGGACTAGCAAGGGAGTCTCCCCTCCCCATTTCAACGGTGACTGCCCTTCACAAGTACTTCAGCACTCACTGCAACGCGGGCCCCGTTCTCACACTCCGACCCGAAGCAGGATCGTTCCTCTGAGCTCTGCACACGGACGTGAGCTATAGTCCGACAGACAACTCGCAACCTGTCCCGAGTGACCCCGAAGCAGAGGGGTGGACTGGGGTGGGCAAAAGTCAAACAGCACACGACGCCACATTAAAAGTCTAACAGGTTTCCTTCGAACCTCGAGCTTTCTGGTCAGCATGGACGGGTTGGACTGAAGGGTCTGTTTCCATGCTGTAAATATCTATGACTTTCAGAGCGTCCTCCCCTTCCTCAGGCAGCTAGAGAACGCGAATACATCGGGCACAAAACTTGTAGTCAAACGGCAATGACTTACGCAAATGTATTTAACAAACTATTCAGTCTTTAATCCATCAGAATGGGGATGTGGGTTTCAATTGACTAATGTGTCAATCCCTGCCCCAAGATTAGATTAGATTCGGGCGGCATGTGGGCTCAGTGGTTAGCACTGCTGCCTCAAAGCACCAGGAACCTGGGTTCAATTCCTACCTCAGGCGACTGTCTGTGTGTGTGGAGTTTGCACGTTCTCCCCGTGTCTGCGTGGGTTTGCTCCGGGTGCTCCGGTTTCCTCCCACAGTCCAAAGATGTGCAGGTCAGGATGGATTGGCCATAACTTCAGGTTTCGTCAGAATAAGGGTGACCCCTTGGGTCAGACAACGCATTCGAGGTGTGAGGCCTTGTTTCAAGTCTGTGTCTCATCCTGGAGCCCGACGGGTTGGATTTCCAGAATAGGAATTTATGAAATGCCACATTGACTGCCTGACGGTGTGCTTTTCGAACGCAACAGAATGCATCTGCAAATCCAGGCCCTGTCGGATCCAGCCCCAGTCTCCCTCCAATCTAGTCCTTTGAGGACCAGTCTGATCCGTGACTGCCTTTTTCAAAACGTACAAACTGAAGCTTTAATCACCCGGCTCGGCTCGGCTCATTCCTCAATACAGGCCCCGAAAACGGCCTTTTCCTGGTCGGACTATTGTTTCAGGAAACCTTGAAGGTACCGAGCAAATTCTGCCCCGTCCCAGCGCTCCCCCCCCCGGCTTTGCATGCATCGTGCTGAGATGTGTTTGAAGCAAGGCTAGTGGGATCTGATGGGTGGCTGTTTGAATCAGCGACCAGTTGAGCTGAGGGCTGGGGAAGTGAAAGCGGAACAGGGCACTGGGGCGGCCGGAGCCCTGTGTGCTTTCAGCAGGCAGAGACAGTGTGTTTGGCAAACCCCTTTTGAAAGGCCTGTCTCCTCTTCTTTCAAACAAAAGAAATATCGGCGCTTCACCGATCAAAAGTGCCAGGCGAAATCGTGCGGAATGTGACCGCTTGGCCATTCTGCCCATCCAGTCTTGCCATTCCGTGAGGTCGTGGTTGATCTGCTCAAGGTCAACGCTACTTGGCTGCTGGTTCCCCATAACCCTTGGTCCCCTTCCCGATTTAAAAACTGTCTGTCTGTCTCAGCCTCGTACGCACCTAATGACCCAGAGTCTGACGCCCTCCACAGATCGACTACCCCCGTCTGTAAGGAGGAATTCCTCCTCATCTCGGCCTTAAACTTGCCACCCCCACATTCTGACCTTTAAACCCTCTTGTCCGAGACTCCCCCACAAAAGGGAACAACTTTACTGAAACAGAACATAGCATCGAACACTGCAGCGCAGTACAGGCCATTCAGCCCTTGATGTGCTGACCTGCACAACCAACCTGAAGCCCATCTGACCTACACTATTCCCTTATCATCCTTCTGTTAATCCAATGACCATTTCAATGCCCTTAAAGTTGGCGACTCTACTGCTGTTGTAGGCAGGGCGTTCCACTCTCCTCCTACTCCGAGTAAAGAAACTACCTCTGACATCTGTCCTGTATCTATCACCCCCTCAATTTAAAGCTATGTCCCCTCGTGCGAGCCATCACCATCCGAGGGAAAAGGTGTCACTGTCCACCCTGTCTAAACCTCTGATGATCTTATATGTCTCATTAAGTCACCTCTCAACCTCCTTCTCTCTAACGATAACAGCCTCAAGTCTCTCAGCCTTTCCTTGTAAGACCTACTCTCCATCACAGGCAACGTCCTGGTAAATCTCCTCTGAACCCTTTCCAAAGCTTCCACAGGGGCTGCACGGTGGCTACAGTGGTTAGCACCGCTGCCTCTCAGCACCAGGGGCCTGGGTTCGATTCCAGCCCTGGGGAGTCTGTGTGGAGTTTGCACATTCTCTCCTCCTCTTCCCCGCCACCCCCCCACCGCCTCGTGTCTGCGTGGGTTACCTCCGGGTGCTCTGGTTTCCTCCCACAGTCCAAAGATGTGCAGGTTAGGGTGGATTGGCCGTGCTAAATTACCCATAGTGCTCAGGGATGTGCAGGTTAGGGTGGACTGGCTTTGCTAAATTACCCATAGTGCTCAGGGATGTTCAGGTTAGATTGGATTGGCCATGCTAAATTACCCATAGTGCTCAGGAATGTGCAGGTTAGGGTGGATAGGCCGTGCTAAATTACCCATAGTGCTCAGGGATGTACAGGTTAGGGTGGATTGGCTATGCTAAATTACCCATAGTGCTCAGGGATGTGCAGGTTAGGGTGGATTGGCCATGCTAAATTACCCATAGTGCTCAGGGATGTGCAGGTTAGGGTGGATTAGCCATGCTAAATTACCCATAGTGCTCAGGGATGTGCAGGTTGGGGTGGATTGGACATGTTAAATTACCCATAGTGCTCAGGGATGTGCAGGATAGGGTGGATTGGCCATGCTAAATTACCCATAGTGCTCAGGGATGTGCAGGTTAGGGTGGATTGGCCATGCTAAATTACCCGTAGTGCTCAGGGATGTGCAGATTAGGGTGGATTGGCCATGCTAGATTACCCATACTGCTCAGGGATGTGCAGGTTAGGGTGGATTGGCCGTGCTAAATTACCCATAGTGCTCAGGGATGTGCAGGTTAGGGTGGATTGGCCGTGCTAAATTACCTATAGTGTTCAGTGCATTAGGCAGAGGGGAATGGGTCAAGGTGGGTTACTCTTCGGAGGGTTGGTGTGGACTGGTTGGGCCGAAGGGCCTTTTCCACACTGTAGGGAATCTAATCTAATCCTTCCTAAAATGCAGCGACCAGAACTGTACGTGACACTCCCAAGTGCGGCTGCCCCAGTTTTGCCCAGAGTTCTGCATCTACCCTGTCAAGCCCCCTGAGACGTTTTAATTAAAGACGTCTCTCACGCTTTGAGCGGTTGACAGCGTAGATAGAGGCTGTTCGGTTTGTCTCCCATGAGCACAGTTCCCCTTTGTGTAACACGGTCCCTCCTTCCCCCTGGTGCAGCTGAGTGAACGTTCTCTGGATTGCCTCTGACGCTGTAAGACCTTAAGGCTTGGGAGCAGAAATGCCACGTTGAGCCGAGCAGCTGTGGTGTGACTGGTGCCTTGTACTGTTTCGACTCCAGCCCTTCTCAGTTTTTATATTCGGTGCCCTTTGAAATATTCGCAGCCATTTGCCTTCCCTCTTGCCCTTCGATTCTTATGATACATGAGCTCTCAAGTCCGTCCGCACTGTCGCTTCCCACTGCCTTGCTCCGTTGAGATAATATTGAGCTGCCCTGCTCTTCCTGCCCAGAGTGCATAACCTCCCGTTTCCCCATGTTATATTTCCCCGTCCTGCCTGTCATCCTCACCGATCACCTTCCTGCCTACCTTTGTGTTACCCCAAAAGTGGCGATAGTGTATTAACTGTGCTCCCAGCACCAATCCCTGTGTCACTGCACCGGCTGCCATCTTGGAACTGTCCCCTTTATCCCAAACGTCTGTCAGTTGGCCACGCAAGTGTACCACAGCAATGCCGTTGACTCTCGCCTTGTGGCGGCATCTCAGGGTTGGGAAAGCAACAGCAGTGAGTCGGGAACGTGCAATGCCTCTCCCGTGAGAGGGCGAGTAAGGAATGGAAAGGGGAGGCCAGAGGAGAGGAGGTGACCCGCCTTCTGGAACTGCTGCAGTCCTCCTGCAAAGAGTCGCCCCACTGACAGCAATGCCGTTGACTCTCGCCTTGTGGCGGCATCTCAGGGTTGGGAAAGCAACAGCAGTGAGTCGGGAACGTGCAATGCCTCTCCCGTGAGAGGGAGAGTAAGGAATGGAAAGGGGAGGCCAGAGGAGAGGTGGTGACCCGCCTTCTGGAACTGCCGCAGTCCTCCTGCAAAGAGTCGCCCCACTGCGTCCTCGGGGAAGGAATCCCAGGATATTCACCACTGTTGGAATATTGGGGGCAATTCTGGTCTCCTTCCTATCGGAAAGATGTTGTGAAACTTGAAAGGGTTCAGAAAAGATTTACAAGGATGTTGCCAGGGTTGGAGGATTTGAGCTACAGGGAGAGGCTGGACAGGCTGGGGCTGTTTTCCCTGGAGCATCGGAGGCTGAGGGGTGACCTTATAGAGGTTTACAAAATCCTGAGGGGGCATGGATAGGATAAATAGACAAAGTCTTTTCCTCTGGGGTGGGGGAGTCCAGAACTAGAGGGGCATAGGTTTAGGGTGAGAGGGGAAAGATATAAAAGAGACCTAAGGGGCAACTTTTTCGCACAGAGGGTGGTACGTGTATGGAATGAGCTGCCAGAGGATGTGGTGGAGGCTGGTACAATTACAGCATTTAAGAGGTATTTGGATGGGTATATGAATAGGAAGGGTTTGGAGGGATATGGGCCAAGTGCTGGCAGGTGGGACTAAATCGGGTTGGGATGTCTGGGACAGCATGGACGGGTTGGACCAAAGGGTCTGTTTCCATCTCTATGACTCAGCAACGGCGATATATTTCCGAGTCAGGGATAGCGAGTGGCTGGGAGGGGAGTTCGCAAAGAGGGTGGTGCTCCCATGTATCCGCTGCCCCAGCTGGAAGTGGTCGTGGGGTTTGGAAGGTGCTGCCTGAGGAACTCTGACAGCCTGATTTGAGAACAGCCTGTTGCTCGATTCCCCACTGTGATCGTGACCTGGAAAACTGCGACTTTCTAACGTGTGCTCTGATCTTTCTTCCACAGGGCAAGAAGCTTGAAGGTTCTGTTAATGCTTACGCTGTTAATGTGCAACAGAAGAGGAAATACCGGTGAGCAACTCAAAGGATTTGTAAACTTTCAGAGACTTAAGCCACTCTTTCTAAAGTTGTCTGCTTTTCGTTATTTATATGAATGATTTAGATAGTCAGTTTGCCGATGACACTAGAATCGGAGGTATAGTGGACAGCGAAGAAGGTTACCTTGGATTACAACAGGATCTTGATCTGAACGGCCAATGGGCTGAGGAGTAGCAGATAGAGTTTAATTTAGATAAATGTGAGGTGCTGCATTTTGGGAAAGCAAATCTTAGCAGGACTTTATGGTGAGGTTGTAGGGAGTGTTGCTGAACAAAGAGACCTTGGAGTGCAGGTTCATAGCTCCTTGAAAGTGGAGTCGCAGGTAGATAGGATAGTGAAGAAGGCGTTTGGTATGCTTTCCTTTATTGGTCAGAGTATTGAGTAGGTCATGTTGCGGCTGTACAGGACATTGGTTAGGCCACTGTTGGAATATTGTGTGCAATTCTGGTCTCCTTCCTATCGGAAAGGTGTTGTGGAATTGGAAAAGGTTCAGAAACGATTTACAAGGATGTTGCCAGATTCAGAGGATTTGAGCTATAGGGAGAGGCTGAACAGGCTGGACCTGTTTTCCCTGGAGCGTCGGAAGCTGAGGGGTGACCTTATAGAGGTTTACAAAATTATGAGGGGCATGGATAGGATACAACATTTAAGAGGCATTTGGATGGGTATATGAATAGGAAGGGTTTGGAGGGAGATGGGCCGGGTGCTGGCAGGTGGGACTAGATTGGGTTGGGATATCTGGGTCAGCATGGACAGGTTGGACCGAAGGGTCTGTTTCCGTGCTGTACGTCTCTATGACTGTATGAACATCCTTCCAATAGGAAGGAGACCAGAATTGCATGCAATGTTCCAAAAGTGGCCTCACCGACGTCCTGTACAGCTGCAACATGACCCGTGACAGAACAAAACAAGCCTTCATCCAGCAATAAATCACTTCACCCTTTGTAACCTCACACAGCTAGGAGAAAGCGAGGACTGCAGATGCTGGGGATCAGAGTCGAGAGAGTGCGGTGCTGGAAAATAACAGCAGGTCAGGCAGCAGCCGAGGAGCCGGAAGGGCTTTTGGCCCGAAACGTTGACTCTCCTGCTCCCTCGGACGCTGGCCGACCTGCTGTGCTTTTCCAGCGCCACACTCTCTTGACTCTAACCGCACACAGCGCCCTCTCCAATTGATGTCCTCAGAGCAAATGCCACTGGAGTTGTCTTCAAATAGCGATCCGTAATCGTTTTTTCTTTCTCTCTCTGTCTCCTGTGCAGGCAGTACATGAACAGAAAAGGTGGATTTAACAGACCGTTGGATTTCATTGCGTAATTCCTTTCCAGGCCTGGCGATACCTGACATTTCTCGACCCTGCGGCCAGAGCGATGGGGCAGCTTTCCCTTGACCCTTGCCACCGTTCGCCAGCAGGACCCCGCGTTGTTTTCTTTGTCCCCAGGAGGTGCTGGTGGTGTCTTCAAACCTGTCGGCGAAGGTTTGACCACGTTTTGTGACGTTTATTCTGTATATTGTTTTCAAATTACTGTGCTGTTAGTGAGGCGTGAAGAGGGCGGACGTATTCTGTGCATTAACCTGTATCAATAAAAGCTCCAAACAAAGTCAACTGGGTTTGATCCGTGTCCTTTCACCCGACCGGCAGCTCAGGATTGAGCTTTCCGGGGCTCGGATTCATAGCTGTGGACATGTTTGGCTTCCGAACCGATCCCGGATTTTTTAATCCAGCGCTGTACAAGCTTGCTCAGGCAACTCTCTTTGCCAGACTAGCTCCGCTGTATCAGGACCCTGGGACTTCAACGTTAACGCCTGCTTTAAAATGAGCAGCTGTCTCTGCATTCAGGCGAATGAAGTTTTTTTTAAGATTAGATTCCCTGCAGTGTGGAAACCGGCTATTAGGCCCCAGCAAATCCACACCGACCCTCCGAAGTGTAACCCAGCCAGACTCGTTCCCCTAACACTGTGGGGCAATTTAGCACGGCCAATCCACCCATTCCTGGGCACTATGGGTAATTTAGAACGGCCAATCCACCCTAACCTGCACATCCCTGAGCACTATGGGTAATTTAGCACGGCCAATCCACCCTAACCTGCACATCCCTGAGCACTATGGGTAATTTAGCGTGGCCAATTCACCCTAACCTGCACATCCCTGAGCACTGTGGGTAATTTAGCGTGGCCAATTCACCCTAACCTGCACATCTTTGGACTGTGGGAGGAAACCGGAGCACCCGGAGGAAACCCACGCAGACACGGGGGAAAGAATGTACAAACTTCACACACAGTTACCCGAGGCTGGAATTGAACCGGGGTCCCTGGCACTGTGAGGCAGCCGTGCTAATTCCTGAGCCAGTCGCTCTCGCTCTCCCTCTCCAGTCTGATTGATGGCTTGAATCCGATGCATCGTTTCTTGTCTCAGATCCGGGGGCTGACTTGTTTGTTTCGGCGTGTGTTTTCCGATCTTGCACATTAGATACGCCCATAAACCGTAGCAAACGCATCCCACTCGGCCTTCCAGAAGAGTGGCAGCACCTCCGGGATAGGTCTGGTGAGCCTCTGCTGCACTCCGTCTTCGGTCAAGTCTGTGCTCCTTCAATGAGGAGACCAAATCACTTAATACCCTCGGTACGATTTCATCTGGGTACTGTAGGAAGGGATCTTTATTCCTGTACTCCGATCCTCTCTCAGTAAAGGCCAGCGTACAGTTTCCCTTCCTCATTGTGAGTCACCTTTCACCAACTTGCGGACAGAGATACCCCAGTCCCCCTTGGGTCTCGATTTTTTCCACTCTCTCGACATTTAACAGATATTCAGTGTTCCAGTTTTATTTCAACCAAACCGGAGAGTTCCTTTCTCCACGACACGTTCCGTCTGCCTCGCTCCTGCGATCTCACTCGGCTTGTCTGAATCTCTTCCCAAGCTCCTTCAAATCGTTCACAGACAGGATCAGGGAGAATCCCAAACTTTTGCGTCCGTCTCAGAAAGGGAGCTGCGGTCCCAAAGGAACGCTTGCTGTCAGTATTCGGCAGAGAGAAGGAATTGGTGGAGGATGACCTCGGGGAAGAGAGTGCTGGATTTCGAAGCCAAGTTGCTGTTCAAAAGGAAGAAGTGTCGTGGGTCTTCGAATAAAAAAAGGTGTTTCAGGTCAGTACGTAAGTTAGCCCGCTGCGCTGAAAGGTTTTGTTAACTTTTACATCAACCTGAGCTACAAATCGTCTCAGAAGTGGAGAACAAGCCTTCCAGCTTGACGAGCTGCCTTGTGTGCTTAAGTATTAAGATCGGTAAGTCCCCGGGTTCCAGAATATTCAGGGAGGCGAGACGACAAATGGCAGAAGTGTTGACAGACGTTTTTATATCCTCTTTGTCCACAGCTGAGCTCCCAGAGGAATAGCCAATGTTGTCCCATTGCTGAAGAAGGGTAACAGGGATAATCCGAGAAATGACAGGCCTGTGCGCCTCACGTCGGTGGTAGGGAAATTATTGGAAACGGTCCTGGGGGATAAGGTCCCCACGCATTAGGAAGCAAGTGGATTTTGTGCCAGGGCATCATGTCTCACGAACTGGAAAGAGTTCGGAAAGGGCAGTGTTCCGCAGGGATCGGTGCTGGGGCCTCTGCTTCTGGTCTCCGTAAACGACGTGCAGGAAAATCTCACTGGTCTAATTTCGTAAGTTTGCAGCCGACACAAAGATTGGAGGAGTCGCAGGTAGTGAGGGGGATTGTCAGAGGATGCAGTCGGATATAGATCAGTTGGAGGCATGGGCGGAAAAACAGATGCCATCTAATCCAGACTTGTGATGCATTTTGGAAGGTCAAGTACAGGTGGGAATTAGTGAATGGCAGAACCCTGAGGAGGATTGATACACAGAGGGATCTGGATGTGTAGGTCCACAGATCAGTGCAGTGCAGGCAGATAAGGTAGTGAAAAAATCTTATGACATTCTTTCTTTCATCGGAAGGGACATTGACTGCCTGACCTGCTGCGCTTTTCCAGCAACACCTTTTCAGCTCTGATCTCCAGCATCTGCAGTCCTCACTTTCTCCTATAAGGATAGGCAAGTTATGCTGCAGCTTTAGAGAACTTTAGTTCAGCCACATTTGGAAGATTGCATCTAATTCTGGTCACCCCACCACCAGAAGGATGTAGATGCTTCGCAGAGGGTACAGAAGAAGTTTACCAGGATCCTGCCTGGTGTGGAGGATTTTAACGATGAAAAGTTGAATAGACCAGGTTTGTTTGCACCAGAACACCTAACCAATGTCCTGTCCAGCCGCAACATGACCTCCCAACTCCTGTACTCAATACTCTGACCAATAAAGCATACCAAACACCTTTTATACCTTTCCCCTCTCACTCTAAACCTATGCCCCTCTAGTTCTGGACTCCCCCACCCCAGGGAAAAGACCTTGTCTATTTACCCTATCCGTGCCCCCTCATGATTTTGTAAACTCTATAAGGTCAGCCCTCAGCTTCCGACGCTCCAGGGAAAACAGCCCCAGCCTGTCCAGCCTCTCCCTGTAGCTCAAACCCTCCAACCCTGGCAACATCTTTGTAAATCTTTTCTGAACCCTTTCAAGTTTCACAACATCTTTCCGATAGGAAGGAGACCAGAATTGAACGCAATATTCCAATTCTGGCCTAACCAATGTCCTGTACAGCCGCAACATGACCTCCCAACTCGGTACTCAATATTCTGACCAATAAAGGAAAGCATACCAAACTCCTTCTTCACTATCCTATCGACCTGCGACTCTGCTTTCAAGGAGCTATGAACCTGCACTCCAAGGTCTCTTTGTTCAGCAACACTCCCTAGGACCTTACCATTAAGTGGATAAGTCCTGCTAAGATTTGCTTTCCTAAAATGCAGCACCTCACATTTATCTGAATTAAACTCCATCTGCCACTCCTCAGCCCATTGGCCCATCTGGTCCAGATCCTGTTGTAATCTGAGGTAACCCTCTTC
>NC_057714.1:116804169-116807357 GCF_004010195.1 Chiloscyllium plagiosum | reverse complement strand
AGGTCAGGCTCACCGGTCTATAGTTCCCTGCCTTGTCCTTACCACTCTTCTTAAACAGTGGCACCACGTTTGCCAACCTCCAGTCTTCCGGCATTTCACCTGTGACTATCGATGATACAAATATCTCAGCAAGAGGCCCAGCAATCACTTCTCTAGCTTCCCACAGAGTTCTCGGGTACACCTGATCAGGTCCTGGGGATTTATCCACCTTTTGTGTGTTTCAAGACATCCAGCAATTCCTTCTCTGTAAAATGGACATTTTTCAAGATATCACCATCTATCTACATTCTATCGCTTCCATGTCCTTCTCCACAGTAAACAGTGATGCAAAATACTCGTTTAGTATCTCCCACATCTTCTGCGGCTCCACACAAAGGCCATCTTGCTAACCTTTGAGGGGCCCTATTCTCTCCCTAGTTACCCTTTTTGTCCTTAATGTGTTTGTAAAAACCCTTTGGATTCACTTTAACTCTATTTGCCAAAGCTATCTTTGTCCTCTTTTTGCCCTCCTGAGTGCTCTCTTAAGTATACTTCTACTGCCTTTATACTCTTCTAAGGATTCACTTGATCCTGTCCATACTTGACATATGCTTCCTTCTTTTTCTTAACCAAATCCTCAATTTATTCAGTCATCCAGCATTCCCTATACCTACCAGCCTTGTGTTTCACCCTAACAGGAATATCGTTTTAACATATAACATAGAAAACTACAGTGCAGTACAGGCCCTTCGACCCTCGATGTTGCGCCGATCCAAGCCCACCTAACCTACACTAGCTCACTATCCTCCATATGCCTATCCAATGCCCATAAAGAGGGAGAGTCCACCACTGCTACTGGCAGGGCATTCCATGAACTCACGACTCGCTGAGTAAAGAACCTACCCCTAACATCTGTCCTATACCTACCACCCCTTAATTTAAAGCTATGCCCCCTCGTAATAGCTGACTCCATACGTGGAAAAAGGTTCTCATGGTCAACTCTACCTAAACCCCTAATCATCTTGTACATCTCTATCAAGTCACCCCTAAACCTTCTTTTCTCCAATGAAAAGGCCTCATTCCTGAAGAAGGGCTCATGCCCGAAACGTCGATTCTCCTGCTTCTTGGATGCTGCCTGACCTGCTGCGCTTTTCCAGCAACACATTTTCTGCCCTGACTGTTTGACTCGCTTCTGTTCTCAACTGTACCAGTCTCAAATGAATCTCTTTCCTCACCATCTCCCTTGTTTCTCACTCTCTCTCCCCCCCCCCCCCCCCCCCTTAATTCCTCTCAAGCAGCTCGAGCAAATCTCCCTGCCATTATATTCGTCCCCTTCCAATTTGGGTGCAATCCATCCTTCTCGTACAGGTCAACCCAAAAGAGATTCCAATGATCCAAAAATGTGAATCCTTCTCTCATACACCAGCTCCTCACTAGCATGTAGCACCGGGAGTAACCCAGATATTACTACTCTCGAGGATCTCCTTTTTAAATTCTTGCCTAACGCTCTATATTGTCCCTTCAGAATCTCAACCTTCTTATGTCATTGGAAACAGTGTGTACAATGACCTCCCGCTGGCCCCTCTTTCCCCCTTGAGAACATTCTGCACCCACTCTGAGACATCCTTGACCCTGGCACCATTCAGGTTTTTGTTTAATGGACGACTCCTGCAAATTGCAAAAGGGAAATGGAAGGAAAGTTCAATAAGGAGCTAGTCGGAGCCTTCTTGAAGCAGCCATTCTGCAGAGTGAAGGGCAGAGAGCAGGTTAATTGGGATAGGGCTAGTAAAGGGGCTGATGGACTGAATGGCCTCCGCCAGCCACTGCTAAGTACATCCTCAAGTGGAAGGCCGTGATAGGCCGTGCGAGGCATATACCTTATGTGCTGTTGGCCAATGGCAGTTTGCCCTTGTGACGTAATTGACCGTGCGCAGTTTTGATAGGCTGTCAGCATTGCCCAATGGGAGGCGGAGGCGGGCTGACCGCTCTGTTTCCAAACAAGTGCCACGTGATGTGTCAGGTACTGGGCAGGCACGGTAACCAATAGGAGCGCTGAGGAGGCCGGCCGTTGTTGAGTAGAGGCCAATGGGAAAGAACGGGGGCGGACACAACTGCTGGAAGAGGGGGGCGGTTCGCAGATGAATGATGGGCAGCTGTACGCAGCAATGGCGTCAAGGAAGGGTCGAGCCTCGCTGGAACGATCACCAATCGGAGACAAGAGGCTGCAGTTGCCCAGCCAGGGGGCGGGTCGCTGGGTGATAGGAAGGCGGATGCACCAATCAGAGGGAAGACCGGCGGGGTTAGGCTGTGGGGGAAACAATGCGGAAGGACGCGTGCCCAGGAAGATGGGCGGGCCTAAGCTCCAATAGGAATTGAGAGAATGCGGGATCTACGGAGACCTGCCCAATAAGACTGCAAAGAACGGTTAGCGCCCACTACACTGGGAGGCGTGGCCGGACTGACGGCAGACCAATGGGAGCAGCGAAGGGGCGGGGCGGATTGGGATTGTGTCCAATGGGAGCGGGAGGGGGCGTGTCAGAGAGCGGGCTAGGGGCGGGCTGAGTGGCGGCGGCTGGTCCGGTGTCCGGGGAGAGCGGCGGCTGCGGGGACACCGAGACAGCGGCTCCCGGGGAAGGACGCGGATCCGGCCTCTCCCCGCTCGCCATGACCGGCCTCCAGCCCATCGACCTACTCCTACAGGCGGCGCAGTACCTGGAGCGACGGGAGCGGGGTAAATACACCCGGGAGGGGGGTAAATACACCCGGGACTGGGGTAAATACACCCGGGACTGGGGTAAATACACCCGGGACTGGGGTAAATACACCCGGGACTGGGGTAAATACACCCGGGACTGGGGTAAATACACCCGGGACTGGGGTAAATACACCCGGGACTGGGGTAAATACACCCGGGACTGGGGTAAATACACCCGGGACTGGGGTAAATACACCCGGGACTGGGGTAAATACACCCGGGACTGGGGTAAATACACCCGGGACTGGGGTAAATACACCCGGGACTGGGGTAAATACACCCGGGACTGGGGTAAATACACCCGGGACTGGGGTAAATACACCCGGGACTGGGGTAAATACACCCGGGACTGGGGTAAATACACCCGGGACTGGGGTAAATACACCCGGGACTGGGGTAAATACACCCGGGACTGGGGTAAATACACCCGGGACTGGGGTAAATACACCCGGGA
>NC_057714.1:116778270-116800922 GCF_004010195.1 Chiloscyllium plagiosum | reverse complement strand
GTGCAGGTTAGTGATGTCACTGGGGGCGGAAGCGGCTGCGGCGGCGGCAGCCCAAGGGGCGGAAGTGGCTGTGGCGACGACCGAGACAGTGTTATTCCCGATATCCGCGGGGGCCGCGAATCTGTCGGCGATGGTCTTCCTGGCGATCGTGGAGGCGGTTGTCTGGGCGGCGATCGCGGAGGCTGCGAGGTCGGTGGGGGCGGAAGTAACGTCATGGTCCGCGGCGGCGGTCGTTGCCGCGGGCATTGTAGCAGATGCATGGTTAATGGCGCCAGAACGATTTTGGAGGCCGATGAAAGATTCTGGAACAGTTGAGGAACCCAGAGTGTGGGGGTAAGTACATGAAAGTTTTTGGTACTTACTGTCTTTAATTTCCGATTTGGCTAGGAAGAACTGTTTGTTTAGTGTATGGATTCTTCTGTGGATGAAGAACAGTAGAGGTCCTTTGCAGGTCTGAGAGAGTGTTGTCCTGAGATGGGGTAGGTCTAATTGCAGGGAATGTAGGTAGCGGCGCATGGCTGCAAGTGTGGAGCGGAGGATCCGAAGGGAGGCCTGTTGCTGGAGGCTTCAGATTTGTAGTAGGTACTGGTTGTCCTGGTTGGGTCCTGGATGGTGTCAAGCTTCTGGAGTGTTGTTGGAACTGCACCCATCCACGCAGGTGCAGAGTATTCTGTCACCCTCCTGATGTACCTTGTGAATGATGAACAGGGATTAAGGAGATAGAAAGTGATATCCTTGCCACAGAGTTCTAGTCTCTGACCAACTAATGTAGCCACAGTATTTCTATGGCTAGTCAGTTCAGTTTCTAGTTTATGATATCCCTCAGGATTTTGATACTGGGGAATTCATTGATGATGCTGCCGTTGAGCATCTGGGCCAATGATTATGTTCTCCCCTGTATGAGAAAGCCACCACCTAGTACTTGTGTCACACAATCTCTTAAAAGGTACTTTTTTCTCACTGGGAGAAATATCTTACTTATCTGGGGCCATAAGGTAAAACTGATGTTGATGGATTTTCTATTCTTAGATGTTATTCATAACTGTTGAAGAATATCTAATTGGATTCTATTGGATTTGCATTATATCTTTTGATAGTTTTTTGGCATAACAGTTAACTTATTCACTTCAATGTGTTACTTACTAATTTAAATTGACAAAATTATAAAATTAGTAAATCGTCTCTTGACATATTTCTGTTACTCTTATACTTTGTAAATGGGGAGGTATACATTCTGAAGAGAGCAATCAGAAACATTTGGCCCCAGTCCATAGTTGACAGTAAGGTAAGTGTAGGTAAGGCGGTTGCTATCACCAGGAAGGACAACAGCAACTGTGATTTCTCTTTATAGGTCCAGGAGGAACATTCCTGTTTCGAGAAAATAACTTATCTAGCATTCAACTAGTTTGGGCTTCTTCTCTGTGATCACTGTGCAATGAACAAAAATATATCTTGATTATAAACTGTGATGTACACCAACGTTACATTAATCTCTTCCACCCTCCTCCATCGGGCAAATGATACAAAAGCTTAAACACATGTCCCAACAGATTCAAGAACAGCTTCTTCCCCACTGTTATTAGACTTCTGAATAGACCTCTCAGCTTTTTAAATATAGATGTTCATCTTGCTCTTTGTGCACTTTCTCTGCAGCCGTTAACATTGTATTCTTTGTTTTGTTCTATTACATTGATGCATTTTGTAAGGTCTGATCTGCCTGTAGTGCACACAAACCTTTTCACTGGTACTTGACAATAATGAGTCAAATCAAATCAAAACTTGTACATCAACACCGACAATGATAGTTTGCTAATTTTTCCCATTGCTAAAAGGTCAAGTGTGTAGCAATTCCACATAATCAGGGAAGCAAGCTGTAATCCTGACCTCCGTGCAATGCCAGCCTCTGAACTGCAAACAAGAAGGAAGGAAATTTAACAGTATGTGTGTGTTTTATTGAAATCTGTCCTCTCCAAAGCAAGCTAAGGAGAAAATAGATGATGTTACTTGGTCATTGTGATGTAATTTAACATTTCCATAGGTATTTTTACCATGTGACTATCACATTGTGGGCTTGTCGCATATGATGATACAAATGAGAAGCTACTTGCGTCAGATTCTTTGCTACGTCAGTCGAAGTGTAATCTTTAGAAAAATCTATCATTTCTTTGAGGTGAGATTTGCGTGACTAACCCCACTGGGTTTCATTACATAGCCAAAGTGTACCACTCATGATGTAAGGCCCTTCGGCTCTCGATGCTGCACTGACCTGTAGAACCAGTCTGAAGCCCATCTATCCGACATTATTCCATTTTCATCCATGTGTTTATCCAATGACCATTTAAATGCCCTTAAAGTTGGCGAGTCTACTACTGTTGCAGGTAATGCGTTCCACACCCCTACTACTCTCTGAGTAAAGAAACTACCTCTGACATCTGTCCTACATCTGTCACCCCTCAATTTAAAGCTATGTCCCCTCATGCTAGCCATTACCATCCGAGGAAAAAGCCTCTCACTGTCTATCCGATCTAACCCTCTGATTATCTTGTATGTCCCAATTAAGTCACCTCTCAACATTCTTCTCTCTAACAAAAACAGCCTCAGTTCCCTCAGCCTTTCCTTGTAAAACCTTCCTTCCATACCAGGCAACATCCTGGTAAATCTCCTCTGGACCCTTTCCAAAGCTCCACATTCTTCTTATAATGTGGTAACCAGAACTATATGCAATATGCCAGGTGCGGCCACACCAGAATTTTGTACAGCTGCAGCATGATCTTGTGACTCCGAAACTCGATCCCTCTATCAATAAAAGCCAATACACCATATGCCTTCTTAACAACCCTATCAACCTGGATGGCAACTGTCAGGGATCTATGTACATGGACACCGAGATCTCTGCTCTTCTACACTACCAAGAATCTTACCATTAGTCCAATACTCTTTATTCCTGTCACTCCTTCCAAAGTGAATCACCACACACTTTTCCGCATTAAATTCCATTTGCCGCCCCTCAGCCCACCTCTGCAGCTTATCTATGTCCCTCTGAAATATGCAACATCCTTCAGCACTATCCACAACTCCATCTACCTTCGTGTCATGCACAGATTTACTAACCCGTCCTTCTATGCCCTCATCCAAGTCGTTTATAAAAATGACAAACAACAGTGGCTCCAAAACAGATCCTTGCGGTACCCCACTAGTAACTGAACTCCAGGATGAGCATTTCCCATCAACTACCACCCTCTGTCTTCTTTCAGCTAGCCAATTTCTGATCTAAACTGCTAAATCACCCTCAATCCCATCCCTCCATATTTTGTGCAATAGCTTACCATGGGGAATCTTATCAGACGCCTTTCTGAAATCCATATACACCACATCAACCACTTTGCCATCATCCACCAGTTTGGTCACCTTCTCAAAGAACTCAACAAGGTTTGTGAGGCACAACCTACCCTTAGGTGTTGACTATCCCTAATCAACTTATTCCTTTCTAGATAATGATAAATCCTATCTCTTATAACCATTTCCAACACTTTACCCACAACCGAAGTAAGGCTCACTGGTCTATAATTACCACGGTTGTCTCTATTCCCCTTCTTGAACAAGGGGACAACATTTGCTATCTTCCAGTCTTCTGGCAGTATTCCTGGTGACAATGATGACATAAAGATCAAAACCAAAGACCCTGCAATCGCTTCCCTGCTTTCCCAGAGAATCTTAGGAGAAATCCCATCTGGCTCAGGGGACTTATCTATTTTCACACTCTCCAGAATTTCTAACAACTCCTCCTCGCAAACCTCAATCACGTCTAGTCTAGTAGCCTGTATCTCAGAATTCTCCTCGACAACATTGTCTTTTTCCAGTGTGAACACTGACGAGAAATATTCATTTACCACTTCCCCCATCTCCTTGGACTCCATGCACAACTTCCCACTACTATCTTTGATTGGCCCTAATCTTTCTCTAGTCATTCTTTTATTCTTGATATACCTATAGAAAGCTTTAGGATTTTCCTTGATCCTATCTGCCAACGACAATTTGTGGATAATTTATTGAGTTTGTTAGGAAACACTAGAGTCATAGTCATAGAAATGTACAGCGTGGAAACAGACCCTTCCGTCCAACCCATCCATGTCGACCAGATATCCCCACTCAATCTAGTCCCACTTGCCAGCACCCGACCCATATCCCTTTAAACCTTTCCTATTCTTGTTTCCATCAGATGCTTTTTAAATGCTGGAAGTGTACCAACCTCCACCATAGAGTCATAGAGATGTACAGCATGGAAAAGACCCTTCGGTCCAACCGTCCATGCTGACCAGATGTCCCAACCCCAATCTAGTCCCACCTGCCAGCACCTCCTTTCAAGTTTCACAACATCTTTCCGATAGGAAGGAGACCAGAATTGCACGCAATATTCCAACAGTGCCCTAACCAATGTCCTGTACAATCGCAACATGACCTCCCAACTCAATACTCTGACCAATAAAGGAAAGCATACCAAACACTGTGTTCCCATGCTAGTTCCCATTCTTCACTATCCTATCGACCTGCGACTCCACTTTCAAGGAGCTATGAACCTGCACTCCAAGGTCTTTTTGTTCAGCAACACTCCCTAAGACTTTATATACTTAATGGTAAGTCCTGCTAAGATTTGCTTTCCCAAAATGCAGCACCTCGCATTTATCTGAATTAAACTCCATCTGCCACTTCTCAGCCGTTGGCCCATCTGGTCCAGATCCTGTTGTAATCTGAGGTAACCCTCTTCGCTGTCCACTACACCTCCAATTTTGGTGCCATCTGCAAGCTTACCAACTTGTACCTCTTATGCTCGCATCCAAATCATTTATGTAAATGACAAAAATTAGAGAATCTAGCACCGATCCTTGTGGCACTCCACTGGTCACAGGCCTCCAGTCTGAAAAACAACCCTCCACCACCACCCTCTGTCTTCTACCTTTGAGCCAGTTCTGTATCCAAATGGCTAGTTCTCCCTGTATTCTGTGAGATCTAACCTTGCTAAACAGTCTCCCAAGGGGAACTTTGTCGAACGCCTTACTGAAGCCCATATAAATCACATCTACTGCTTTGCCGTCATCAATCCTCTTTGTTACTTCCTCAAAAACCTCTATCAAGTTTGTGAGACATGATTTCCCACGCACAAAACCATGTTGACTATCCTTAATCAGTCCTTGCCTTTCCAAATACATGTACATCCTGTCCCTCGGAATTCCCTCCAACAACTTGACCCCCACCGAGGTCAGGCTCACTGGTGTATAGTTCCCTGGCTTGTCCTTACAAACCCTTCTTAAACAGTGGCACCACGTTAGCCAACCTCCAGTCTTATGGCACCTCATCTGTGACTATTGATGATACAAATATCTCAGCAAGAGGCCCAGCAATCACTTCTCTGGCTTCCCACAGAGTTCTAGGGTCACTTCCTCTGGTAGCTCATTCCATACATACACCACTCCATGTGTGAAAACGTTGCCCCTCACACCCCTTTTTATATCTTTCCCCTCTCACCCTAAACCTGCGCTTTCTAGTTCTGGACTTTCCCACCCCAGGAATGTATCCTATCCATGCCCCTCATGATTTTATAAACCTCCAAACGATCACCCCTCAGCATCCGACAGTTGATATATTATTGTTCACATTTTTTAATCTAATTAATCATGACAATTGGGAATGGTCATTGTTAGTCATACAGCATAGAAACAGGTCTTTTGGCCCACTCTGTCTGTGCCAGCCAAGACACATTGAAGTAGAGTAGGAGAATCGCCTTTATTATTACGTGCGCTCAAATGAGTGCAGTGGAAGTTTGTAATTTCGCTTCTTGGTGCCATCTTAGGTACAGGGTACCGAAGTACAGATACTTTTTTTTTCTACTATTTCAATTCTGTAACAATACTTGAACTAGCATGGGAACACAGTGTTTAAAATATCAAGAATGAGAATTAAAAAGTATCTTCAAGTACTCAAGCTGAAATCCTTTTTCACTGATTTTGTGCCCACTGGGCTGCAGAACATGAGGCCACACTGGCTCCACTCACCTGGCTCCAGCTTGCAACTTGTTTCTCAGGACCCATCCCCCTCAGCCAGTCCCTGCTTGTCATGCTCACACTCCCACCCCAGAGCACGCACTGGCCAGGTCCCAGAAGCGAGTTGAGGCTGGAGCAGGAACTACTCAAATCTCATACTCCTGCACTTGGCTCATTGCTTAAAATGCCAGGGCATAGTAGGCTATCATCCAGATGTTTCTTAAATGTTGCAAGAGTGCCTGCCTCCACCAGCCTCTGGTCCACCTACATCAATGTGATGGTCAAGACAGCACAACAACTTCTCTACTTCCTCAGGAGGCTAAGGACATTCGGCATGTCTGCAAGGACTCTTCGCAATTTTTATAGATGCAGCATAGAAAGCATCCTCTCTGGATGCCTCACAGCGTGGTATGGCAATTGCTGTTCCCAAGTCTGCATGAAACTTCAGACAGTTATGAACCCATCACAGTCCATCACGCAAACCAGCCTCCCATCCACTGACTTCACCTGTACTTCATGCTACTCCCTTCCTACCTCAGTTATACTCTTTTCCATCGGGCAGAAGATGTAAAAGTTTGAACACACATAACAAGCAGATTCAAGAACAGCTTCTTCCCCACCACTGTCAGACTTTTGAGCGGATGTTCAAATGTTCATTCTGATCTCTCTCTCTCTCTCTCTCTCTCTCTCTGCACCTTCTCTGAGGCTGTAACACTGTATTCTGCACTCTGTTCTGCTATCCTATCTGGTATGGTCTGCCTATATAGCACACAAAACAATACTTGTCCCTCTGTTTGTGACAATAATAAATCAGTCAATCTATCAGCACGTTCCGTATTGCTACCACTCTCTGGGTGAGAAAAGGTTTCCTCAGATACCTCTAAACCATTTCCCCCTTGCCTTAAACTTATGGTAGACAAATATGTATAAGACCAGAGGGCATAAGAAAAATATTCTCACAATGTACTCTACCACTGCCTCTTATAGTTTTGTATACCTCAGTAAGATTCCCCCTCAGCCTCCTGTGCTCTGAAGAAAACAAATCCAGTGTATCGACTCTCTCCTCATAAGTGAGACTTTCCATCCCAGGCAACATCTTGGTGAATCTCCTCTGCACTCTCTCCAGTTTAATCACGTCCTTCGATATTCTGGTGACCAGAACTGCACACAGTATTTCACCTGTGGCCTAAGCAATGTAAACATTACAAAGCAATGTTTTGTAAATCAGTAACAAGAGTTCCCTGCTCCAAATTCTGTGCCCTGACTAATGAAGGCAAGCATCCCATACGCTACCTTCACCATCCTGTCAACATGTGCAGACACCTTCAGGGATCTATGGGCTTGTACACCAAGATGCCTTTGTTTCTCAGTACTCCCTAGCGACATACCATTCATTGTATATATCCTCCCTTTCTTAGACCACCCAAAATGCATCACTTCATGCTTATCAGGATTACGTTCCATCTATCATTGCTCTGCTCAATTCATCAGCTCATCAGTATTAGACTGCAGACTAGCAAACAGGGTGTTGGCGCAGAACGTTCTGGTCTTGTTAAAATAATGAGGCAGCACTCAGCCCTCCGGTCAAGATCCCTATGACTCTATGTTAGGGACCTCTTCCTGCATCTTCCTCACCTCTCCTCTTCTGGTCCATCTTCTATCTACTCTATGTGGACTGTTCTTTAGCAATTGCCTGATGAGTACTGCTGCCTACAAGGCCTGCATGATGAGAATTTCCCTCTGCCCAAGGATATATTGTTATACCATATCTCTAGGGGCAGGTACCCGCGTTGTGTCAATTTGTTGTCTAAACCCTTTTAGCCCGTGCCACCTCATGATGCCAATGATCTTTGTCCACTTGCCTGCTTTAATCTGCGGGTTAGTTTATCATTCTTTGAAGAAGCAATATTTATTTTTGAAAACAGCACACTGTTAGGGATGTAGGAAAGCACCAGACAAGTTGTTGATGCTAATTCAATGGGTAGCCTGATCTCTCTGTTTTTGTAATTCTTCCTTTTTTTTCATTTGCTGCAATTTTGGAAAGTTAATTTATTGCCGTAATAGCTGTTAAATGAAATCTCATGCTACACAGTAAATACAAGGAAAACTCTGTGTTCAAGGGATACTGATATTGAACACTTGGAATGAAGGCCAAATACCATTTGTCTTCCTGACTTCTTGCAACACGTGCATGCTTGCTTTCTTTGACAAGAGCATTTGTACATGAACCTTTCCCAATCTATCACTGTTAGATAATACTCTGTTTGGTACTGTTTTTCCGTCATTCTGTTTCTCCTACCAAATTGGACAACTACACAATTAACCATGTTATTACTGCATCTGCCATTTATTTGTCCATTCACATCTTCATCGCTACTTTCATTCCCACCTAGTTGTGTCATCAGTAAGCTGATTGATTTCTTTATCCAAAATATTGATATATATTGTGAATAGCTAGGACGCAAGCAGTGACTCCCGTGGTAAACCATTAATCATCACCTCCCCCTATGAAAGTAGCTCATTTATTCCCATTCTCTGCTTCCTGTTTGCTGACCAATTCTCAATCCATGCCAGTTTGTTACCCCCAATCCTATGTGCTTTGAGCTTGCAAACAAAAATTGATCAAAAACTTTCTAAAAATCCAAATACACCACATCCACCGATCCTCCTTTTTCTATTCTACAACTCGTCCTCAAAGAACTCAGTAGTTTTCTCAAACACAGTTTCTCTCCAGTAACTCAATGTTAATTTACTCAATGTTATTTTCAAAGTATTCTGTTTTACTTTTCCTTAATCTACTCCAGTATTTCCCTACTAATGTCGTAGGCCAACTGGTCTGCAATTCCCAGTTTTGCCCCTTCCTCCTTTTTTAAATATTGGGGTTACATTTACAGCCCTCCAACCTGCAAGGACTATGCCAGAAGTTTGGAAAATGACAACCAGTGTGTCCATTATTTACAGGACCACCTCGTTTAATAACTTAGAATGTAGATTGTCAGGCCCTGGAGATTTATCAGCATTCAGTCCCATTAATTTCTTCCAGCATTTCTTTTCACTAAAACTGATCTCCTTCAATTCCTCCTTTCCTTGCTTCCCTTTATTCTGGGATATTATTTCTGTATTCTGCCTGCCAACAGCTGTGTGATTGGCTCCCAGATGGGTGAACAGCTTGTGGGTGAGAACAAGATAGCCAGAAGCTTTTAGATTAGATTAGATTTCCTACAGTGTGGAAACATGCCCTTCGGCCCAGCCAGTCCAGACCGACCCTCCGAAGTGTTCGGCCCAGCCAGTCCAGACCGACCCTCCGAAGTGTAACCCACCCGAACCCATTTCCCTCTGACCAATGCACCTAACACTATGGGCAATTTAGCATGGCCAATTCACCTGACCCACAATCTTTGGATTGTGGGAGGAAACCAGAGCACCCGGAGGAAATCCACACAGACACAGGGAGAACGTGTAAACTCCACACAGACAGTCGCTCGAGGCTGGAATCGAACCTGGGACCTGGTGTTGTGAGGCAGCAGTGCTAACCACTGAGTCACCGTGCTGCCCCATGGGGATGTAGTCATCTCTGCAGGAAAAAAGTATCTATAGCCTAAAGAAAACCCATTTATGTTCCATCACCCATTGCTGTAGGCTGTAGCTTTAACCAATAAGTCAGAGATTGTATTAGTTGTGAATTAGTTGCTTTGTGCCTCTTTCACTTGCCTGTAAGTACCTCGAGATGAGAGATCGAGGAGCAGTAAGTCCTGGCAACTCAAAAGGATCTTCTCAGTGAATCCTGTGTATAGGGGCCATTGAATTGACTTTCCAGTTTTTCGCTCCACCCATAACACCATGTGTGTGTAAGGGGTGTTTTATAAGGGAGCTACAGTTTTAGCAAGTAGACTTGTTTCAACAGTTCATAGTTGCTTACTGTGGATAGAATCCATTTACTTAACAAGAATTGCTAATCATTATAAGTACTGAAATCTGGTCCATGCTTCGTTTTCACCTTGGTCTGAAAGACTGCTAAATGGGGGAATTTTGCATACTTTGATCAAATCTGTAACTTTTGTGACGACTCCAGGAATAATGAGGCTTGATTTCCAGCACATTACCCTACTGAGGCATGACAGTGGTGAACTGCATTCTTGAACCGTGGTAGGGGCACCCATGATGCCTCTAGGGAAGTGGCTCCAAGAGTTTGACCCAGTGACACAAAAGAAACAACAACATGTTCCCAAGTGAGAATGGTGAATTGCAGGAACTGATATTTTTATCTATCTGCAAGCCTTGTTGAATCTCTGCAGTGCATCTTGTAATTAAATGGGAAGTATTCCATCAAACCTCCTGCCTTATGCCTTGTCAATAGTGGACAGGCTTTGGGAGGTCAGCAGGCAAGTTACTTGCTCCAGGATTCCAAGTCTCTGACCTGTTCTTGTAGCCACAGTATTTAAGTGGCTCATCTAGTCCTGTTTCTAGTCAATGGTAACCCTCAAAATGTTCGTAGTGGGGAATTCGGTGATAGTGATGCCTTTGAAGGTCAAGAAGGGCAATGGTGGATTTTTGGAGATGGTCTTTGCCTGACATGATTGTGTCTTTCTACTTATCAGCCCGAGTCTGGATATTGCCCAGGTCTTTTTACATTTAGATGTGAACTGCTTCAGTAACTGAGGTGTCATAGATGATTAGTTGACATGTAACCATCTGCTGTGGAAGGATTCAAACCCATGTTCCCAGAGCATTAGCCTTGGGCTTTTTATGAGTACCCGATGATTTTACCACTGCCTCTCCTTGCAAGGCTGAATAGATTTCACTCAATTCTGATAAGACCGTAAGAAACAGGAGCAGAATTCGGCCATTTGGCCCATCGAGTCTGCTCCACCATTCGATCCTGGCTGATATGTTTTCCATTCTCCTGCCTTCGCCCCATAACTTTTGATCCCCTTACTAATCAAGAACCTATCTCTGTCTTAAATACACTCAATGACTTGGCCTGCACAGCCTTCCATGGCAATGAGTTTCACAGATTAACCATCCTGTGGCTGAAGAAATTCCTCCTTGTCTCATTTTTCAAAGGTTGTCCCTTCACTCTGAGTCTGCCCTCGGGTCCTAGTCTCTCCTACTGGTGAATGCATCTTCTCTATTTCCACCCTGTCCAGGCCTCTCAGAATTCTGTAAGTCTCAGTCAGGTCCCCCTTGTCCTTCTAACTCCATCAAGTACAGACCCAGAGTCTTCAGCTGCTCCTCATATAGCAAGACCAGCACATCCTTCCTTAGATACGGGGCTCAAAACTCCTCACAATGTTCTGAATGCAGTCTGACCAGAGCCTTATACAGCCTCAGCAGAACATCTCTGCCCTCTCAAGATGAACGTTACCATTGCATTTGCCTTCCTAACTGCAAACTGAACCACCATGTTAACCTCAAGAGAATTTCAAACTCGGGACATCCAAGTCCCTATTATGTAAATAGAACCTGCTGTTCAAGCTGAAGGCATATGACAGCTGCAAAGAGAACACTGTTTCAGAGAGCGTCAGTGCCAGATCACAGTCCTGTTTGACCCAAATGAGGATCTCAAAGGTTTCTAGTGTTGCCCTAATGTAGCTGACCATATCCATCATACTGCTGTTAGGAGAGGTGACATCATGTGCAGCATTACTTTCCCCAGCAGATTAGGTAAACTGCCACTGCTCACTGAGTGAGACTGACAAATGCCTTCATTCATGGAAATTCTTTTGTTAGACTGTGAAAATTAGGCCAATTCTACATTTTTCAGTCTGGAACCATGCTTGGATTCCAAATGTGTCCAGCCAGGGTCTGCATTCTGACACATCTTTCTCATGACACTCAATAGTCACAGCTGCTGCGGTCACCCTTGTTCTTATACAGGATGACGATCTGTGTATCACCCTTATCCTGAGACACTGCCCCTCCGCCCCCCCCCCCCCCCCCAAACCAATCCCTCCAAGCAGAAACAGACGAAGTCCTGCAGACACCTCAAGAGTACTTGATGCTTTCAAGTAGCCACAACAGCAGCACGTGGGGCTTTACCCTGGCAAGACAGAAGGTACGTTTGCTGAGCTCCTCCACTGTTTCAATATCTAGTTCTCAATGATAGGCAGGTTTTCTTTAGCATCTCGAGCTTCTTTGTAACTGTGTTCTTCCTAAAGTATAACGTAGCATTTCATCCATCTCTCCAACTGTTTATTGCAGTCTATCATAACCTTTCCTGTCATTGTTTTGATGTTCCAGCTGGTTTTCCCTATGTTACAGGCTTAAACTGTTAGTCTGCAATAGAAGCTCTAATTGGAAACACAACTCCGGCTTCAAATTTCTAAATAGGTTCTGGCGCCTTTTGTTAAATTCGTGGTCTGAGCAGGACAGAAAGCTATTCACAATCCCCAGTTATTACCTGTTCCCATTCAGTGCTAACTCATACCAACTCCTTGTTGATGTGTGAGCTGATTGCTGTTTCCGCTCTGTCTGACCTTAGGCTAAGTGTTTGCGCAATTGAGACCAAACATTTGTGCGAAGGCTCATTTTGAACAGGTGACTGTAGGTGTTTTTGTGGTTAAGAAAGTGGATTGATGTATTGGCGGAGCCAAATTGATTAATTGTATAGAATCACACCAAGGAATGAGTGAAAATTATGAAGTTAAAATCTTACACTGAACTTTTGCACCAAAGGAATAAATGGTATAGTTCATGAGTCAAATATCTTAAACCCTTCACCTATACTTTTTATGAATTGAATTGAATTGAATCATTTATTGTCATTTGTAGTTAATATAAAATACGGTGAAAAGTTTATCCCATCACCATGCATCATTGCCATTCTCATGAACTTAAATGTAAAAAAAAATAACTTAGAACTTTCCCTTAGAACAATACAGCACAGTAACAGGCCCTATGGCCCATAATGTTGTGCTGAACATGACACTAAATTAAACTAATCCCTTTTGGCTGCCCTTAATCCATATCCCGCTATTCCATGTAAAATCACAGACTTATCTAAAAGTCTCTTAAATGCCCCTGTAGTATGTGCCTTCAGCACCAACCCTGGCAGCACACTCCAGACTCCTAACACTCTCTAATTTAAAAATAACTTGCCCCTCGCAACTCCTTTGAACTAACAACATTTCAATCTGGGAAAAAGATTCTGTCAACCCTATCCATGCATCTCATAACGTTACAGACATGTATCAAGTCTCCCCTCAGCATCCGCTGTTCCAAAGAAAATAACCTCAGTTTTACTAGCCCCTTCTAATAATTCATACCCGCTAATTCTAGACATCATTCTGGTAAACCTCTTCTGCACCCTGTCAAAGCCTCCACATCCTTCCTATAATGTGACAACTAGAATTGAATGCACTAATTTAAGTATGGCCTAACCAAAGTCTTAAAAGTAGCAACATGATATCCTGACTCTTGTAGGCAAAAGTGGGTACTGCAGATGCTGGAGAATAGAGTCAACCTTAGAGAGGTGCTGGAAAAGCACAGCAGGTCAGGCAGCATCCAAGAAGCAGGAAAATCGACTGTACCCGAGGGCAATTGGTACCTGTGGGACTGTACCTGAGGACAGTTGATACCTCTGGGACTGTACCTGAGGGCAGTTGGTACCTCTGGGACTGTACCTGAGGACAGTTGGTGCCTGTGGGACTGTACCTGAGAGCAGTTGGTACCTTTGGGTCTGTACCTGAGGGCAGTTGATACCTGTAGGTCTGTACCTGAGGGCAGTTGGTACCTCTGGGACTGTAACTGCGGACAGTTGGTACCTGTGGGACTGTACCTGAGGGCAGTTAGTACCTCTGGGTCTGTACCTGAGGGCAGTTGGTACCTGTGGGACTGTACCTGGGGGCAGTTGGTACTAATGGCTCTGTACCTGAGAGAAATTGGTACCTGTGGGACTGTACCTGAGGGCAGTTGGTACCTGTGGGTCTGTACCTGGGGGCAGTTGGTACTAATGGCTCTGTACCTGAGAGAAATTGGTACCTGTGGGACTGTACCTGAGGGCAGTTGGTACCTGTGGGTCTGTACCTGAGGGCAGTTGGTACTTGTGGGTCTGTACCTGAGAGAAATTAGTACCAATGGGCTGTACCTGAGGGCAGTTGGTACCTGTAGGTCTGTACCTGAGGGTAGTTGGTACCTGTAGGTCTGTACCTGAGGGAAATTGGTACTTGTGGGACTGTACCTGAGGACGGTCGGGTGGTACCTGTTGAAGAGAATCCCAGGGAGTATTTGGCAACTGTGGAATTGTGCCTGGGAATAGTACCTGGGAATAGTTGGCACCTGTGGAATTGTACCTGGGAATAGTATCGGGGAATATGTGGCACCTGTGGAACTGTACCTGGGAATAATACCTGGGAATAGTTGGCATCTGTGGAATTGTACCTGGGAATAGTTGGCACCTGTGGAATTGTACCTGGGAATTGTAGCTGGGAATAGTTGGCACCTGTGGAATTGTACCTGGGAATAGTACCTGGGATCAGTTGGCACCTGTGGAATTGTACCTGGGAATAGTACCTGGGATAGTTGGCACCTGTAGAATTGTACCTGGGAATAGCAGATGGGAATAGTTGGCACCTGTGGAATTGTACCTGGGAATAGTACCTGGGAATAGTTGGCACTTGTGCAATTGTACCTGGGAATAGTTGGCACCTGTGGAATTGTACCTGGGAATAGTACCTGGGAATAGTTGGCACTTGTGCAATTGTACCTGGGAATAGTACCTGGGAATAGTTGGCACCTGTGGAATTATACCTGGGAATAGTACCTGGGAATAGTTGGCACCTGTGGAATTGTACCTGGGAATAGTACCTGGGAATAGTTGGCACCTGTGGAATTATACCTGGAAGTAGTATCTGGGAGTAGTTGGCACCTGTGTAATTGTACCTGGGAATAGTATCTGGGAATAGTTGGCACTTTTGGAGATCTGATATAAAAACAAAGAGTGCTGGAGAAGTTCGACTTTGGAAGCATCTGCGAAGAGGGAAAAACAAAGTTTCTCTTCTTCAGAATCTATCCACCTCTTACATATCAATACTCTATTATACTGTCTCCACTGCCTTCTGAGGCAAATGATGGAATCTTATCGGGGTCTCAGCAACATGAGCTATGGCTAGATTTGTGGCAGAATCGGATGAGAATGCCGACCAGCTAATGTAGATGTCGAATGATGCCATTCCGGGAATCAGACTGCAGAGCCTTCATTGTACTCCCTCCACAGCATGTCTATCTTTCCTTCAGTGAGGAAACCAAAACTCTGCAAGTGGGTTTGATTACAGTATGTCTTGCTGTAGTAATCAAGGCAAGTTTACCATTTGCCTTCCTAGTTGCTTGCTCCATCTGAATGCTTGCTTTCAGTGACTTGCATACGGGGTATGTACATCAACATTACCAGATATCCATGTTATATGGCAAACGGTGTGCATTTCTCCACTCAGTCAACTTGCCTAATTTGCCTGAGCTTCTTTATTTCCTTCTCACTGTTCACAATTCCTCCCAGTTTTATGCCATCAGCAATTTGGAATATATTATATTTGAACTCTCATCCAAATCACTATTGTGTATAGCTCACACCTAAGCACTGAATCCTGAAGTACCCTATTAATAACTATGATCCACTCAAACAGAAATAATTTATTCATAATCTCTGTTTCCTGTCTGCTAATCAATTCTCAAACCATGTCAGAGGAAGTGGCTAGAGCCTGGGAACTGGTAATTCTGAAACTGAGATAAAGCATTCGAGGAATCACAGATGTAAGTGGGGAAGGGACTGGACAATGAGAGAGAAAGCAGAGTTAGGTTAGGAAGAGATGGTTCCTGTGGGGCAGGAGCAGGCAGAAGCAATGGGTGTGTCTGATCAGTCCTGTTTGTGAGTTTTGTGAAGGAGGTAGAAGTGGGCTCTGCAGGCTCAGGAGGCTGTGAGCTTAGAGGCAGTGGAGGAGAGATCACCGCAAATGAAATGAGATTAGTGACCATCACAGACACGATAGCCTGATGTTCAGTGGTGAGATCATGATCCGGGGGGAGTAGGAGGAGGTATTTGAGAGCTTGCGATCACCCTTTGCGACATAGAGGTCAGTACACCAGACAACAATAGCACCACCCTTATCAGCAGGCTTAATTACCAAGTCAGGGTTGGATCTGAGAGTACTGAGTGTAGTCAATTCAGAAGGAAACAGGTTGGAATGGGTGAGGGGAGCAGAGACATTGAGGTAGCCAATGTCATATTGAGCACTCTGTGCTCCAGTTCATGGGCTCCAGCCACCTCCTCTTTACCATGAACTTGCAATCCCTATACACATCCATCACCCACCAGGATGGTCTCAGATTTCTCTGTTTCTCCCTGGAAAAAAAGCCTGAACTGTCCCCATCCTCCATCCCCGTCCTCCACTTAGCCAAGCTCATCCTCACTCTGACCTGAAGGAAATGACAGGAGTTGTTTAAAGTGTTGCTATGGGTACCCATATGGGCCCCAGTCATGTCTGTCTCTTTGTGGGACACATGGAACATTTTTTGTTCCATTCCTACTCTGGTCCCCACCCACAACTCTTTCTCCAGTATATCGATGATATCATCAGTGCTGCTTCTCTCTCTCGTCCAAAATTTGAAAAGTTTATCTGTTTTGCTTCTAATTTCATCTACTCTCACCCTCACTTGGTCCATTTCTGACTCCTCCCTTCCCTTCCTCGACATCTCTCTTTCCATTTCTGTGGATAGATTGGCCACCAATATCCAGTACAAACCCACCGACCCCCGCCATTATCTTGGCTATACATCCTCACACCCTGCTTCCCATAACTATTCCATTCTTCCAGTTCCTCCATCTCCCTTTCATCTGTTTTAATGATGCCATCTTCGACAAGGGGGCCTCCAAAACGTCCACCTTCCTCCCCAACCAAGGATTCCCCAGCATTGCAATTGACAGGGCACTCAGCCGGGTCCGACCCATCTTCTGTACTTCAGCCCTCACCCCCCCCCTTCCCTCCTACAATAGCAATAGGATCCCCCTTGTCCTCACCTATTATTTCACCAGCATCTGCCTCCAAAGGATTCCATTTCTGCCTCCTCTAATGGAATGCCACAGCCAAACACACATTCCTCTCCCCTCTCTTGTCAGCCTTCTGCAGGGACACCCTGGTCCACTTCCCCTCATTCTGTCTGCATCTCTGTCTCAGGCTTGTGACGGTGCTCCAGCAATGCCCAGCACAAGCTGGAAGAATAGCACTTAATTTTCCATTTGAGAACTCCGCAGCCTTCTGGACTCAATATTGAGTTCAACAACTTTAGGGCTTCAGCATCTTTTCCAAGTCTTTCCCCCACCCCTACACACCAGGCCTTGTCACCATGCAGGCTGCTACTACACACAACCCATAAGCAGCGAATTGTTCCTCCAGGCTGACCTTTACCCACTCCTTTGTCCAGCTGTTTTTCTCTCTATTTGGACTCTGTCTCCACCATTGTTTCCTCTTACTCTTCCTCTCTTCTCTCCCACCCCAATTTCTGCATAATTACCATCCTTTTCCTAGCTACCATCAGTTCTAAACCCAAAACGTTAATTGTGTTTTCTGATTCCGCCAGATCTAATTAGTTTTTCCAACAGTTTCTGTAATTTTTTTTCTGATTTCTGACATCTGCAGTTCTTTTTTTTAGTTTAAAGAAGAAATGGACAAATGTTTAATAAGTAATTGGTGGAGGGGTTAGGGAGGAAGGGCAGGAAAGAGGAGTTGAGTCAGAGATGAACCCAGCCATGATCATATTAAATGGCACAGCAGGCTCGAGGAGGTGAATTGCCACTTCCTGCTCTTGGTTCTTAATGTTTTTACATCCTTAACTTCTCGCTCGCTCTCGCTCTCTCTCTCTTTCTCTCTCTCTCTCTCTTACACGCAGACAACCGCACTCCACAACCTCACTCACAAACAAACAGAGACTCTGGAAAGACTGTTTCCTCTTGAGAGAGAACCTAGAACAAGGAATCACTTTAAAAATAAGGGGCCACACATTCCCGCCTCAGGTGACTGACTGTGTGGAGTTTGCACATTCTCCCCGTGTCTGCGTGGGTTTCCTCCGGGTGCTCCGGTTTCCTCCCACGGTCCAAAGATGTGCAGGTCAGGTGAATTGGCCATGCTAAATTGCCCGTAGTGTTAGGTAAGGGGTAGATGTAGGAGTATGGGTGGGTTGCGCTTCGGCGGGGCGGTGTGGACTTGTTGGGCCGAAGGGCATGTTTCCACACTGTAAGTAATCTAAATCTAAATCTTAACACTGAGGAAAACATTCTCCTCATCTGAGGGTTGAGAGTCTTTAGAACTTCCTCAAATATGAGTGGAAGTGAAATCCTTGAATTTTTAAGGCACAGCCAGACACGTTTCTTGTGAAGCACGATTTTAATTTGGGATGAGCAGGAGTGTGCAGAAAATTACATTAGCCATAATTTTATTGAATGGCAGAGCAGTTTCGAGGGGCCAAATGGCCTACTCCTCTTACTAATTTCATGTTCATAAATACCAATCAGTGATGTATACTGCAAGGTGTCTCTTGATCAAAGCATTACATAGAACATAGAAACGTACAGCACAGAACAGCCCCTTCGGCCCAAGGATTAATCCTAATGTAAAATAAAATAACCTAACCTATGCACTCCTCAATTCACTGCTATCCATGTGCATGTCCAGCAGTTGCTTAAATGTCCCTAATGACTCTGCGTCCACCACCGCTGGCAATACATTCCATGCATTCACAACTCTCTGTGAAAAGAACCTACCTCTGATGTCTCCTCTATACCTTCCTCCAAATACCTTAAAATTATGACCCCTTGTGCCAGTCAATCCTGCCCTGGGGAAAAGGTCTCTGGCTATTGACTCTATCCATGCCTCTCATTACCTTGTATACCTCGATCAGGTCACCTCTCTTCCTCCTCCTCTCCAGACAGAAATGTCTGAGCTTAGTCACAAAGTCATAGAGATGTACAGCATGGAAACAGAACCTTCAGTCCAACCCGTCCATGCCGACCAGATATCCCAACCCAATCTAGTCCCACCTGCCAGCACCCGGCCCATATCCCTCCAAACCCTTCCTATTCGTATACCCATCCAAATGCCTCTTAAATGTTGCAATTGTACCAGCCTCCACCACTTCCTCTGGCAGCTCATTCCATACCCATCAACCTCTCTTCATAAGGCAGTCCAGGCAGCATACTGGTAAACCTTCTTTACACCCTCTCCAAAGCCTTTGTATCTTTCCTATAGTAGGGCAACCTGAACTGGACACAATATTCCAACTGCGGTCTCACCAGGGACTTGTAGAGCTGTAGCAAAACCTTGCAGCTCTTAAACTCGCTCCCCCTGTTAATGAAAGCCAAAACACCATATGCTTTCTGAACAAACCTATCCACCTGGGTGGCACCTTTGAAGGATGTATGCATTTGAACACCCAGACCCCTCTGTTCCTCCACACTGCCAAGAATCCTGTCTTTAATCCTATAGTCAGCATTCAAGTTCAGCCTTCCGAAATGCATCACTTCGCATTTATCCAGGTTGAACTCCATCTGCCATTTCTCAGCCCAGCTCTGCATCCTGTCTATGTCGCGCTGCAGCCTGCAGTAGCCCTCAATACTATCGACAACACCTCCAACCTTTATTTCATCGGCAAATTTACTAACTCACCCCTCAACCTCCTCATCCAAGTCATTTATAAAAACTACAAAGAGCAGAGGCCCAAGAACAGAGCCCTGTGGGACCCCACTCAACACTGACCTCCAGGCAGAATACTTTCCATCTACAACCACTTTCTGCCTTCTGTCATCCAACCAATTCTGAATCCAGATAGCCAAATCTTCTTGTATCCCAAACTTCCTGACTTTATGAATAATCCTACCATGGAGAACGTTATCAAATGCCTTGCTGAAGTCCATATACACCTTCTTTCCTGAAGAAGGGCTTATGCCCGAAACGTCGATTCTCCTGTTCCCTGGATGCTGCCTGACCTGCTGCGCTTTTCCAGCAACACATTTCCAGCTCCATATACACCACATCCACTACTCGACCTTCGTTGACCTGTCTTGACACCTCCTCAAAGAACTCAATAAGACTTGTGAGGCATGACCTGCCCCTCACAAAGCCATGCTGACTGCCTTTAATCACACTATGCTTTGCCAAATAGTCATAAATCCTATCCCTCAGAATTCTTTCCAAAACTTTGCTGACCACAGACGTGAGACTGACTGGTCTGTAATTGCCAGGGATTTCCCTATTGCCCTTCTTGAAAAGAGGAACAACATTTGCCTCCTTCTAATCATCCGGTATGACTCCTGTGGATAGTGAGGAGGCAAATATCCTCGCCAGCAGCTCAGCAACCTCCTTTCTCGCTTCCCGGAGCAGCATTGGATAAACGTGGTCTGACCCTGGAGACTTATCAATCTTAATGTTTTCCAAAATTTCCAGCACATCAACTTCATCAATCTTGATCTGGTCAAGACTGTATCCCAGCTCCTCAAAGTTTCCAGTTACAACAACTTCCCTTTCCTTGGTGAAAAACTCATTTAGGGCTTCCCCTATCTGACATCTCCTCAAGGAACTCTAGGCAATCCCCAAGATTGTCTCAGGTGCATTGCTGGTAACTTCCTGGAAAAATACCTGATGGGTCTTTCTATCCCCTCGCCACCCTCTTGCAGGAGCACCGCACCGACACCCACATCACTGGCATCAATAACCACCTTGAAAGGCTTCATGTAATCCTGTGTGGCTAATACTGGGGCAGTGGTTAACACAAGTTTTAGGCTGTCAAATGCCTTTTGACAGTCCAATGTCCCCTGAACCTTCTTGCCCTTTTTCTAACAATTCAGTGAGTGGAGCAGCCACACTGCTGACGTTCGGCACAAACTTAGGATAAAATCCACTCAACCCCAGGAACCACAATACTGCTTCTTTTGTCGACAGTGTGTGAAATTCCCAATTAATTTTGTTTTCACATCCTGTGGGGCTATTTGTCCATGTCCAATAATATGGCCCAGGAAGGTGACTTGGGCTTTGGAAAATTCACTTTTAGCTAGGTTTACCACCAAGCCTGCCTTCCAAAGTCGATAGAACAAATCCAATAAATGTTATAAATTTTCCTTTGATAAGTGACTAAAAATCACCAGGTCATCAATGTACACTACACAGTTCGGTAATTAGCAATGATCTTATTAGTCATTGTCCGTGACCGATCCCACCTGTCCATCTTCCTTCCCATCTATCTGCTCCACCCTCCCCTCCAACCTATTACCTTTGCCCCCACCTCGATCCACCTATTGCACTCTACCTACCTTCCCCACCCTGCCCCACTCCCTCCCATTTATCTCTGCACCGCCAAGACTTTTGCCCAAAACGTCAATTTTCCTGCTCCGAGGATGCTTCCTGACCTGCTGTGCTTTTCCAGCACTCTTGACTCCAGTCTCTGAAATTTGGCTGGAGCATTTCTCGTACCAAATGACATGACCTTGAACTGATACAGTCGATTTGGCGTCAAGAAAGCTGAAATTGCCTTTGCCTTGTCCGACAGAGTTACTTGCCAGTAGCCTCACAGCAAGTCCAACTTGCATTTCTAAGTTGCTTGCCCTATTTTTTTTGACACAGTCCTCCAATTGTGGAATTCCATTGAGACAGCATTACTGTTCTAGCTTGTTATACATTGAGACAACGTGACTACTCTAGTTTATGATACACTGAGACAGCATGACTGCTCTAGCTTGTTACACATTTAGACAGCATTACTGTTCCAGCTTGCTACACATTCAGACAGCATTACTGTTCCAGCTTGTTACACATTGAGAAGCATTACTGTTCCAGCTTGTTACACATTGAGACAGCATTACTGTTCTCGCTTGTTACACATTGAGACAACATTACTGCTCTAGTTTGTTATAGATTGAGACAGCATTACTGTTCTCGCTTGTTACACATTGAGGCAGTATTACTGTTCTGGCTTGTTACCCATTGAGGCAGTATTACTGTTCTCACTTGTTACACATTGAGACAGCATTATTGCTCTAGCTTGTTACACATTGTGACAGCATTACTGTTCTCGCTTGTTACACATTGAGACAACATTACTGTTCTCGCTTGTTACACATTGAGACAACATTACTGCTCTAGTTTGTTATAGATTGAGACAGCATTACTGTTCTCGCTTGTTACACATTGAGACAACATTACTGCTCTAGTTTGTTATAGATTGAGACAACATTACTGTTCTCGCTTGTTACACATTGAGACAACATTACTGTTCTCGCTTGTTACACATTGAGACAACATTACTGTTCTCGCTTGTTACACATTGAGACAACATTACTGTTCTCGCTTGTTACACATTGAGACAACATTACTGTTCTCGCTTGTTACACATTGAGACAACATTACTGTTCTCGCTTGTTACACATTGAGACAACATTACTGTTCTCGCTTGTTACACATTGAGACAACATTACTGTTCTCGCTTGTTACACATTGAGACAACATTACTGTTCTCGCTTGTTACACATTGAGACAACATTACTGCTCTAGTTTGTTATAGATTGAGACAGCATTACTGTTCTCGCTTGTTACACATTGAGACAACATTACTGTTCTCGCTTGTTACACATTGAGA
>NC_057714.1:116760811-116774110 GCF_004010195.1 Chiloscyllium plagiosum | reverse complement strand
CTTGTTACACATTGTGACAGCATTACTGTTCTCGCTTGTTACACATTGAGGCAGTATTACTGTTCTCGCTTGTTACACATTGAGACAGCACTTCTGCTCTAGTATGTTATACATTGCGATAGCATTATTGCTCTAGTTTGTTACACACTGAGAGAGCATTAGTGTTCTAGTTTGTTACACATTGAGACAGCATTACTGTTCTCGCTTGTTACACATTCAGACAGCATTACTGTTCTCGCTTGTTACACATTGAGGCAGCATTACTGTTCTCGCTTGTTACACATTGAGATAGCATTACTGTTCTAGTTTGTTAGAGCACATTGAGACAGCGTTTCTGTTCTAGTTTGTTGGAGCATTTTGAGACAGCATTACTGTTCTCGTTTGTTCAAGCACTTTGAGACAGCGTTTCTGTTCTTGTTTGTTCGCGCACTTTGAGACAGCATTACTGTTCTAGTGTGTTCGAGCACTTTGAGACAGCATTACTGTTCTAGTTTGTTCGAGCACTTTGATACAGCGTTTCTGTTCTCGATTGTTCGAGCACTTTGAGACAGCATTACTGTTCTAGTTTGTTCAAGCACTTTGAGACAGCGTTTCTGTTCTGGTTTGTTCGAGCACTTTGATACAGCGTTTCTGTTCTCGTTTGTTCGAGCACTTTGAGACAGCATTACTGTTCTAGTTTGTTCAAGCACTTTGAGACAGCGTTTCTGTTCTGGTTTGTTCGAGCACTTTGAGACAGCGCTTCTGTTCTGGTTTGTTAGAGCACCTTGAGACAGCGTTTCTGTTCTGGTTTGTTCGAGCACTTTAAGACAGCGTTTCTGTTCTGGTTTGTTCGAGCACTTTGAGACAGCATTTCTGTTCTAGTTTGTTCGAGCACTTTGGGACAGCATTACTGTTCTAGTTTGTTCGATCACTTTGAGACAGCGTTTCTGTTCTAGTTTGTTCGAGCACTTTGAGACAGCATTACTGTTCTAGTTTGTTAGTGCACATAGAGACAGCGTTTCTGTTCTGGTTTGTTAGAGCACTTTGAGACAGCATTACTGTTCTTGTTTGTTCGAGCACCTTGAGACAGCGTTTCTGTTCTGGTTTGTTAGAGCACTTTGAGACAGCATTACTGTTCTAGTTTGTTAGAGCACTTTGAGACAGCTTTTCTGTTCTAGTTTGTTCGAGCACTTTGAGACAGCATTACTGTTTTAGATTGTTATAGCACCATGAGACTGCCTCTATGCAGTAAGTTGTGTAGTAATTGTAATTGGGGTAATGGTGAAATGAAACTATCTTCAAGCAAAGGAACACTCGGTCCTTCCCATCTGTATTGGTGTATTTCTTCTTATGTGACCCTGACCTTCCTCTTGTTACTGTATATTGACTCATCTTCTTCACTTACTGCTGGCTGAGAATTTGCATTTTCGCACCCATGATGAAAAGAGTCAAAAGTCACACAACACCAAGTTAATGTGTCATGTTAATGACACTGGATTATTAATCCAGATGCCCAGACTGATGCTTTAGAAACAAGGGTTCATATCCCACCACAGCAACTGGTGGAATGTAAATTAATTAAATCTTGGATTTAGTACTGGTCTCAGTAATCTCATTAATACAGATATAAGCAGAGGGGAGAAGAGGACGAGGCTGAGGTATTAAATGTACACTTTGCTAGTGTCCTTAACAATGAAGAAGATGCTGCCCAGCCTCTCACTTATTTCACACAAAAAAAAAGTGGGCGGCATGGTGGCACAGTGGTTAGCACTGCTGCCTCACAGTGCCAGAGACCCGGGTTCTAATCTAATCTAATCTAATCTAATCTAATCTAATCTAATCTAATCTAATCTAATCTAATCTAATCTAATCTAATCTAATCTAATCTAATCTAATCTAATCTAATCTAATCTAATCTAATCTAATCTAATCTAATCTAATCTAATCTAATCTATGGTGAGAAGGAGATAATTCAGACATGCAAAAGATTGATAATGGGATGTATTGGATGGGCTGTCTATATGAAGAACAAAGAACAGTATAGCACAGGAACAGGCACTTCCAACACACAGTGCGTTTATAAGCTAAATTCCTTTTGCCTTTACACAATCCATATCCCTCTATACCCTGTGTAATTCAGTGTTAGCACCGCTGCTGTTTGCAACATATTATATGGAGTCTAATCCGGATAACTGTGAGGTGGTGCATTTGGAAGGTCTAATGCAGAAGGGAACTTTACAGTAAATGGCAGAACCCTTGTAGTATTAACATACAATGGGATCTAGGCGCACAGGTCCACAGTTATCTGAAAGTGGCAACATCAGTGGATAAGGTGATAAAGAAGGCATATGACGTACTTGCCTTCATTGACGGACATAGAGTATAAAAACTGGCAAGTCATGTTGCAGCTGTTTAGAATTTTACTTAGGCCACATTTGGAATATTGTGTACAGTTCTGATTGTCACACTACCAGAAGGAAATGGAAACTTTGGAGGGATACAGCAATGGTTTACCAGGATGTTGCCTAGTTTGAAGAGCATTAATTATGAGGAGCTTGAACATCAATGGTGAGGGGCGATCTGATAGAACTTTACAAAGTTGAGAGGCATGGATTGTTGGAGTCTATTTCCCAGAGTAAAAATGTCAATTAGGCTTAAAGTAAGAGGCAACTGGACAGATATATGAATACGAAAGGTATAGAGGGACACAGATTGTGTTATACAGGGAATTTTAATTTTCCACACATTGTTTCGGACTGCCATTGTGTTAAAGGTTTGGATGGTGAGGAATTTGTTAAATGTGTTCAAGAAAAGTTTCTTTATCAATATGTAAATGTTCCTACTAGAGATGGAGCAAAATTTAACCTTCTCTTGGGAAATAAGGCAGGGCAAGTGACTGAAGGGAACACTTTGGCAACAGTGATTATAATTCTATTAGTTTTAAAATATTCATGGAAAAAAATAAGCCTACCATAAAAGTTAAAGTTCTCAATTGGATTTGGAGGAGCCGATGTTGGACTGAGGTGTACAAAGTTGAAAATCACACAACACCAGGTTTATTTGGAAGCACTAGCTTTCGGAGCGCTGCTCCCTCATCAGGTGGTTGTGGAGGATAAGATCATAAGACACCTGTGCGATGTTCTTGGAGATCCTCTCCACTTTGAGCCGGTAGTTAATGGTGTCGATGGTAGTCATGATTTGGAGGTGCCGGATTTGGACTTACGATCCTATACTCCACAACCACCTGATGAAGGAGCAGTGCTCCAAAAGCTAGTGCTTCCAAATAGACCTGTTGGACTATAACCTGATGTTGTGTGATTTTTAACTTTCTTAATTGGAGGAAGGCAAATTTTAATGGTATGAGAGAAGGACTTTCAAAAGTTGACTGGAGTCGCCTGTTCACAGGGTAACTGACAATTGGGAGGCTTTCAGAACGAGAGTTCAGATGCATTATGTTCCTGTTAGAGTGAAAGGTAAGGCTGGTAAGCGTAGGAAACAATGGATGAATAAAGATTTAGACGCTCCAGTCCAGAATAAAAAATAATCATATTAGATGTAGATAACTGGGATGAAAATTTCTGGAAAAGTATAAAGAGTGCAGGGGCGTTCTTAAGAGGAAAATCGGAAAGGCAATGAGGGGATATGAGATAGCCTTGGCAGGTAAGGTTCAGGATAACCCAAAGAGATTCTACAAGTACATTAAGAGCAAGAGAGCAAGTAGGGAGAGTAGGGTCCCTTAAAGATCAATAAGATCATCTTTTTGTTGAACCTCAGGCGATCAGAGAGAAATTAAATAAATACTTTGCATCAGTTTTTACTGTAGAGAAAGAAATGGTGGCTAGAGAACTCAGGGAAATAAATATTGATGTTTTGAAAACAGTTCACATTACAAAGGGGGTAGTGCTGGAGGTCTTAGAAAACATAAAGATGGATAAATCTCCTGGGCCTGATCTAATGAATCACGGGACATTGTGGGAATTTAGAGAGGAAATTGTGGAGCTTCCAGCAGAAATATTTGTATCATCTTTAACCGCAGGTGAGCTGCTGGAGGACTGGAGGGTAGCTAATGTTACACATTTGTTTAAGGAAGGCTGTAAGAAGAAGCTTGGGAACTATAGATCTGTGAGTCTGACGTTGGTGGTAAAAAGATTTTTGGAGGTGATTCTGAAAGATAGGATTTACATGCATTTGGAGAGGCAATGAATGATTGGGGATAATCAGATGGTTTTATGCATGGGAAACTGTGTCTCTCAAACTTGATGAGTTTTTTGAGGAAGTAACCAAAAAGATTGATGAGGACATTGCTTATTTGGACTTTAGTAAAGCCTTTGAGAAGGCTCTGCATAGTAGACTAATTAGTAAAGTTAGATCACATGGGATTCAGGTAGGTAAAAACAATGACTGCAGATGCTGGAAACCAGATTCTGGATCAATGGTGCTGGAAGAGCACAGCAGTTCAGACAGCATCGAGGAGTTTCAGCAAAATCAGGGTGAGCGTGCCAGTTGGATTAAAAAAAATTGCCTTTATGGTAGGTGACAGATTGTGGAGGGTTGTTTTTCAGTTTAGAGGCTTGTGACCAGCGGTGTTTCACAGGGATCGGTACTAGGTCCACTTTTGTTGTCATTTATATCAATGATTTGGATGAGAATTTTGGAGGAATGGTTAATAAGTTTGCGGATGACACCGAAATTGGTGATATAATGAAGGTTATCCAAGATTACAAAGGGATCTTGATCAATTGCATCAGTGCTGCATTTTGGTAAAACAAACAAGGGTGGACTTATACAGAGACACCTAAGAATTCAGATATATATTTCTTTGAAATTTATAGATTGGGTAATAAGGTGTTTACCACACTTGCCTTCATTGCTCAGACCTTTGAGTGTAGGAGTTGAGATGTCACAGTGGTTAGCACTGCTGCCTCACAGCACCAGAGACCTGGGTTCATTTCCCTCCTCAGGCAACTGTCTGTGTAGAGTTTGCACATTGCCCCCGTGTCTGTGTGGGTTTCCTCCGGGTGCTATAAACCACTATAAATGCCGGAGGAAACATCACAGAAGCGCTTCACAGGAGGCTCCCAAGCACTGAGGATGTCACCTGGACAGGGGACGAAACATCTGCAACACAAATTCCCAGCTCGGTGAACAGAACCACAACAACGAGCACCTGAGCTACAAATCTTCTCCCAAACTTTGTACTGTAAACACTTCTAGTCACCCTGTTATAGGAAGGATATTATTAAACTGGACAGGGTTCAGAAAAGGATGTTCAGAATGTTGCTAGGAATGGAGTATTTGAGTTGGATAGGCTGGGATATTTTCACTGGAGCATAGGAGGTTAAGGTGTAACCTTACAGAGCTTTATTAAATCATGAGGGGCAAAGATAAAGGTGAATAGCAAAGGTCCTTTCCCTAAAATTGTGGAGTTCAAAACTAAGGGTCATATTTTTAAGATGACAGGAGAAAAATTTAAAAGGACATGAGGGGCAACTTTTTTTTACACAGAGTGTGGTTAGTGTGTGAAATAAATTGCCAGATGAAGAGGTAGATGCAGATACAGTTAATTTGGTTTGGAAATACGATCGGCGTGGACTGGTTGGACTAAAGGATCTGTTTTCGTGTGATATGATTCTATGAGAGAAGTAGATAGAACACGGAACAGTGCAGTACAGGCCCTTCAGCCCACGATGTTGCTCTGCCCTGTATGAAACCAATCTGAAGCCCATCTAACCTAGACTATATCGTCCAAATGCCTATCCAATGACCATTTAAATGCTCTTAAAGTTGGAAAGTCTACTACTGTTGCAGGCAGTGCGTTCCACACCCCACCCCTCTCTGAGTAAAGAAACCACCTCTGACATCTGTCCTATATCAATCACCCCTCAATTTAAAGCTATGTCCCCTTATGCTGGCCATCACCATCCGAGGAAAAAGGGTCTTCCTGTCCACCTTATCTAACCCTTTGATTATCTTATATGTCTCAATCAAGTCACCTCTCAACCTTCTTCTCTCTAATGAAAACAGCCTCAAGTCCCTCAGCCTTTCCTCATAAGACCTTCCCTCCATACCAGGCAACATCCTGGTAAATCTCCTCTGCACCCTTTCCAAAGCTTCCACATCCTTCCTATAATGCGGCGATCAGAACTGTACACAATACTCCCAAGTGTGGCCACACCAGAGTTTTGTACAGCTGCAGCATGACCTCATGGTTCCAAAATTCAATCTCTCTACCAATAAAAGCTAACACACCGTATGCCTTCTTAACAACCCTATCAACCTGGGTGGCAACTTTCAGGGATCTATGTACATGGACACCGAGATCTCTCTGCTCATCTACACTACCAAGAATCTTACCATTAGCCCAGTACTCTTTATTCCTGTTACTCGTTCCAAAATGAATCACGTCACTCTTTTCCACATTAAATTCCATTTGCCACCTCTCAGCCCAGCTCTGCTGCTTAACTATGTCCCTCTGTAATCTACAACATCCTTCGTCACTATCCACAACTCGATTGACCTTAGTGTCATCCGCAAATTTACTAACCCATCCTTCTATGCCATTATCCAGGTCAATTATACAAATGACAAACAACAGTGGACCCAAAACAGATTCTTGCGATACATCACAAGTAACTGAACTCCAGGATGAATATTTTCCATCAACCACCACCTTTCAGCTTCTTTCAGCTCGGCAATTTCTGATCCAAACCACTAAATCACCCTCAGTCCCATGCCTCTGTAATTTGTGCAACAACCTATTGTGGGGAACCTTATAAATACTGCTCCTTCACGATGCAAACGTCTAAGTTTGGGAGGGCACTGCCTCAGGATGTGGTGAAGGCAGATTCAATTGAGGCATTCAAGAGAGAATTAGATGTGTGAAAAGGAAGAATGTGCAGGGTTACAGGGAGAAGTTAGGAGAATGGGAATATCGAGAGATGCCAGTGATGACATACTGGGCTGAATAGCCTCCTGTTGCTCTCTGACAATTCTGTGATGGGATGTTTAAGACGGCCAGTCATAAGCATAAGATACTCACTCAAAAAGCTGCTAAGGAATTCAGCAGAAACCTGCTTACCTAGAGAACATTGAGGACGCGTGGATTAGATGAGATGAGTAGCATAGATACATTTAGGAGGAACATAGACGTATATGTGGGAGAGGAAGAAATAGAAGGATGTGCTGATAGGCTACTGAAATATAATGAGACATGGCTACAAACCATTGTCGACGCGTTTGAGTGAAATGACTAGTTTCTGTGCTGTACATTCTGATAATTCTATTGTGATTTGAAAGTAAATGGTTGACCAAAAGCAGCCTGTCTTGGTACTTGTTGCAGCAAACGGAAGTGTTCAGATGGAAAATAGATTTTGAAAGAGAAAAAGGAACAATGTCTTTTCTTCTTGATCTTCAACCAGGGACTTCGGAAACCCAATGCGGACGAGATCAGACATGCCACAAATGCTGTTTTCTGCCCATCCATGTTTGGTAGCTCTCTGGAAGAGATCATGAATATGCAACATGAGCACTATTCAGACCGACAGCTTCCATGGGTCCAAACTAGACTCTCCGAGGAAGTGCTGAAACTCAATGGAGCACAGACTGAGGGTATCTTCAGGTAACACTTGTTGACTGATTATTGAAATCAAAGAGTTATTGTAAATCCTTGGAAACAGTTCATTTGCACCAAGAGCCTTCTCATATGTTACCCAAGTGGAACTTAGGAGCAGATGACGTCCCTCGAGTTGTTCCACCATTTGTGGGTAATCTATATCAAATCTGATCTAGACTACTCCTAGGGAACCTAGACCTCAAATGTCAAAGGTCTGAGAGGCATGTGAACTTATGAACCGGAGCAGGAATTGGCCAGTTAGCCTTCGTCTGCTAGGTCATTTAATAAACTCATGACTGATCTGATTGTGACCTTAAATCCACATTTGTGATGACCCCTGATAATCTTTCACCCCCTTGCTGAACAAGAACCTACCTCCCACTGACTTAAAATATTCAAGGACTCTGCTTCCTCGCCCCTTGTTGAAAAAGAGAAATCCAAAGACACTCAACCCTCTGGAATAAAACAAAGTTTGCCTCATCTCTGTTTGAAATGGACAACCCTTAATTTTAAACAGTGACTCCAGTTCTTAATTGTGCTAAGAGGGAACATATCCTGTGAACACCTTTCTTGATCTTAAATATTTCAGTTAAGGTGTCTCTTTTTTAAACACCAGTAATAGCAAGCCTTTCCTCAGAAGGCAGCCCACTTATTCCAGATATTAGTCGAGTGTGGTGCTGGAAAAGCACAGCAGGTCAGGTAGCATCCGAGGAGCAGGAGAGTCAACGTTTTGGGCAAAAGCCCTTCAGTCTGATGAAGGGCTTTTGCCCAAAACATTGATTCTCCTGCTCCTCAGGTGCTGCCTGACCTGCTGTGCTTTTCTAGCACCACACTCTCAACTCTAATCTCCAGCATCTGCAGTCCTGTCTTTCGCCTATTCCAGATATTAGTCTAGTAAACCTTTCCAAAATGCTTCCAATGCATTTCCATCCTTCCTTAAATAAGGTGATCAATCCAGAATGCATTATTCCAGGCATGAGACCTGTCAAACTGAACCATAAACTTATGTAATCAATGATTCAATCAATAATATCCTATTAGATTTACTAATTACTTTCTCTATCTTTGGATTTGAAGTTACAATCAGATCAATCATGATCTTATTAAATATACTGGGACACCCCGACCTGTCTGCAAATCAGAGCTCTGAAATCTTTCCCTATTTAAATAAAATGTTTTTTAATTCCTGCCAAAATGGACAGTTTCACACTTTGCCACACTTTACAAAATTTGCCAGATCCTTGTCCACTCACTTAACCTGGCTATACCCTTTTATTGCCTCATTAATGTCTTCTTCACACCTGATACTCCTACTTATTTTGTGTCGTTAGCAAATTTGACAACGATCTATCCCTTCTTTCAAGTCATTTGTACAGATTACAAATATTTGCAGTCCCAGGACTGATCCCTGTCGCACGCACTCGTTTCATTTTGCCAGGTTGAAAAAAACACATTTATGCTTACACACACTGTTTGCCGGAAGATCTTCTGTCTGTGCTATTGTACTACTTGCTACACCATGAGCTTTTTGTCTTTGCTGTACACTTTGATGTGCTACTTTATCAAATACCTTCTGGAAATCTAAGTACAGTACATCAACTGCTTCCTCTTAATCTGCAGCACACATTACCTCCTCAAGTCACTCCAATAGATTGGTTAAACATGAACTTCCCTTCACAAAACACTGTTGATTCTACCTGATCACCTTGAACTTTTCTAAGTATCTCACTATAATGTCTTTAGTAACAGCCTCTAACATTTTTCCAAGATAGGTGATAGGTAACTGGTCTGTAGTTTCCTGCTTTCTGTGTCCTTTCCCTTTTGAATAAAGGAGTTATATTCTTTATCTTACAATCTAATGGGAACTTCCTCAAATAAAGGGAAAATTGGAAAATTAAAACTAGCGTATCAGCTTTCTCATTGGCCACTTATTTTAACACCCTTGGTTTATCAAGACCCAGGCATTTGTCAGTGTCTCCACCAACAATTTAATCAGTACCATTTGTCTGTTAATCATAATTTCCCATGTTCCTCTTTTCCTTTCAATTCCTGGCTTATAATGTGAGCAGTTTTTGGCCCCAAATCTAAGGAAGGATGTGCGGGTCTTCGAGGTGGTCCAGAGGAGTTTAAAAGAGTGATCCTGGTGGTGAAGAGCTTATCATATGAGGAACAGTTAGGGACTCTGCATCAGTACTTGATGGAGTTTAAAAGGATGAAGGGGGATTTCAGATCGAAACATACAAAATACAGAGAGGCTTGGATAGAGTGGACATGGAGAAGATGTTTCCATCAGTAGGAGAGACTAGGACCTGAAGGCACAGCCACAGAGTGAAGGGACAACCCTTTAGAACTGAGGTGAGGAGGAATTTCGTCAGCCAGTGGGTGGGGAATCTGTGGAACTCATTGTCGCCAAGGGCTGTGGAAGCCATGACATTGTTAATATTTAAGACATCGATAGATAGGTTCTTGACTAGTATGGGAATCAATGGTTACGGGATGAAGGCAAGACAATGGAGTTGAAAAACATAACAACCATTATCAAATGGCTGAGCAGACTTGATGGGCTGAATGGCCTAATTCTGCTTCTATATCTAATGGTCTTGTGCGCTGCTTCTGAATGTTACTTATATCTTCTATAATGAAGACCAATGCAAAATATCTCCTCAGTTCATCCAACTTTACTTTATTTCCCCTTACCGATTCTCCAGGCTCAAGTCCTATGTTCACTTTGTTAACTCCTCTTTTTAAAAATATTTACAGAAACTCATACTACCTTTTTTTAATATTTCTGACTAGCTTTCGTCCATGCTCTAATTTTTTCCTCCTCATTAATATTTTTTGTCATTCTTTGTTTTTTTTTAATATTCTGCCTAATCTTCTGATTTGCCACCTGTCTTCGCGCAATGAAGTGCTTTATTTTTAAGTTTGACATTATCTTTCATACTTATGGTTAATCACTGATGATGGGTCTGTCCATCGGAAATTTTCTTACTCTTTGGAATGTATCTATTCTGTGCATTCTGAAATATCTCCTTAAGTAACTGCCACTGTATCTCTACTAACCTATTTAACCAAATTTGTCAATTCAGTTGAGCCAACTCAAATTTCATAATAAGTCCTCATAATTACTCTTAATTGCATTTTTAAAAATGTCTTAGACTCATCCCTCTTCCTTCCCCTAAAATGAATATAAAATTAAATCATATTATGATCACTGCTACTTAGAATTGCCCTTCATTTCATTAATGCCACTCATTGCACAATACAGATCTGATATTAGCAAGTTTTGAGAAGATTTGTAGCTCAGGTTAAGGTTCTGGATGTAGGTTTGCTCACTGAGCTGGAAGGTTCATTTCCAGACGTTTCCTCACCATACTAGGTAACATCTTCAGTGGGCCTCCGGGCAAAGCATTGCTGATAATTCCTGCTTTCAATTTATGTTTGAGGTTCTTTGGGTTGGTGATGTCATTTCCTGTGGTGATATCATTTCCTGTTGTTTTTCTCAAGGGGTGGTAGATGGGGTCTAACTCGATTTGTTTGTTGATAGAGTTCCGGTTGGAATGCCATGCTTCTAGGAATTCTCAGCGTGTCTCTGTTTGGCTTGTCCTAGGCTGGATATGTTGTCCCAGTCGAAGTGGTATCCTTCCTTATCTGTATGTAAGGATACTAGTGAGAGACGGTCATGTCGTTTTGTGGCTTCCAAGAAGCTAGCCTCAAAACATTCTATAAACAACTTATCTAGGCTACTTTTGCCATCTGGCTTTTCCAATTGATATGCAGTTTATAATTCCCATGATTATTGCTGTGTATTTCTGAGATGCCTCCATTATTTCTTCCTTTATGCTTTACCCTACTGTGTGGTTGCTGTTACAGAGTCTGTACACCACTTCAGCAAATGAACTCTTCCTTTATCATTCCTCATTTTTACCCAAACCACTTCTGATCTGATCCGATTGATCTCTGTTGTGATTTGTTTTCATCATTAACTAACAGTGCCACCACTCCAACATCCCTGTCAGTTCTAAATGTCCTTCAAGAGTCAGGTCCTAATCTGTGCAGTCCAGTGTCTGTAATGACTCATTCTTATCCAAGCCAATCTCAGTGTCCTCCTCTCTCACAGTTCCAGCAGGGGTTATAGACTGGCAATTGGGAGCAGTGACCCTCACCAAGGAGAGCTGCAGCAATACATTACATTCTCAATAATATCACAAAACTTAATTTGATATTGATGAATGATATGAATCCTTATATTGCCTTTACAGCAAAGGAATGGGCCATTTAACCCAAGCGATTATATACTCCCCACATTAGCTTCCTTTCATCAGTTTTTCTTCTATTGGTGTAGGTTAAATTTAAGAAATATATTAACTAGTTTACATAATTTCTAATCAACGTGTTCAGGGGTGTTATTGTACACCTCTGGAGTAGATGGGACTTGAACTGCACCTCCTAGCTCAGAAGTAGGGACAGTATAACCGTAACACAAGAACCCATCGTTGATTAGTTTTGGAAAATAAATGGAATTGACTAACACTTCCCAGAGATTAGAAGCAATCGAGAGAGGAGTGAGAAGGAGATCCCAATATACTGCCCGCCGTGTCTGCCCTTTCCAATGAAACATTCCTCACAGACAATTCTCTGATGTATTTGATGACCTGAATCTACTAAATAAATACAACTCTGTCTCAGGAATTTGGAATGGTGCTGTTTTCTGCATAATAGGTAGTCTCAATCCCCTTCATACAATTAGATTAGATTTAGATCACATTACAGTGTGGAAACAGGCCCTTCGGCCCAACAAGTCCACACCGACCCGCCGAAGCGCAACCCACCCACACCCCTACATTTACCCATTACCTATGGCCAATTCACCTGACCTGCACATCTTTGGACTGTGGGAGGAAACCGGAGCACCCGGTGGAAACCCACACAGACACGGGGAGAATGTGCAAACTCCACACAGAGAGTCGCCTGAGGCGGGAATTGAACCCGGGTCTCAGGCGCTGTGAGGGAGCAGTGCTAACCACTGTACCACCGTGCCATCCACAATTGGAATGGATTGTTTGTAGATGATTGAGTACTACAAGAGTCATGGTTCCAATAGGCCTTTTTTCAAGCTATTTACCTGATCCTTGATGTATATGTGCAAGCAAGGTGATGAAATTAGGATTTTCTTTGCATTGTATCACTGCGAGGAAACCAATGGTGATGCGTTTGTGTGATATTGGACAAATATACCCCACTCTGTTTCACTTACTCCCACCCTGGGTGAGAAAGTCAAGGAAAGTGCCAGTTCAGGGTAAAGTTTGAATTTCAGCATTCCTGAACAAAGTCAATACGCTCACACTCACACACTTTCTCTCTCACTGTCTCTCTCACAAGCGTGCACACATGCACGCCCACTCTCTCACAGACTCACACACATACAAGCTCCCCTCTCACTCTCACACACAGACACACACTCTCAAACACACTCTCTCTCACACATATACACACACACACACTCTGTCATAGAATATAGAACAATACAGCGCAGAACAGGCCCTTCAGCCCTCGATGTTGCACCGACCTGTGAACTATTCTTAGCCTGTCCCCCTACACTATCCCATCATCATCCATGTCCCTATCTAAGGATAGTTTAAATCTCCCTAATGTGGCTGAGTTGACTACATTAGCAGGTAGGACATTCCACGCCCTTACCACTTTCT
>NC_057714.1:116755940-116760468 GCF_004010195.1 Chiloscyllium plagiosum | reverse complement strand
ACACACACACACACACATACTCCCACGAACCCTCTCACATACAGACTCACACACTCATTTATACTCTCAAAGTGTCTCCCAGACACTCAGTCACACACACATGCTCTCTCTTATATGCACACACCTCACTGAAGACTGCAGAGAAATGAAGGAAACAAAAAACAGTCTCTCATTGGGTTGAATTTTATGGTCAATAATATGGACCGTGAAGGTGACTGCCCACAGATCGAACTTGTCTGACTCCCAAAAATAATTGAGTTATTGACTCCCAATTTATCAATCTACTGCCATAATCAAACTACTAAAATAAATTTCTATTTATCTCACTTATATAACTTCCAGCATCTCATAACTCTTCATCGGGTAATTAAGTGTTCTTTAGTTGATTAATAACATTGGTTTGATGCATACTGAGACATTTCATTAGCTGATGGTTAGGTTCCAACCTCCTTGTGCTCAGGTTCCCCCCATCAATGGTCACTCAGTATATGCAGCCCGTGTCTTTGCAACTTCTGTCTCTAGTTGAAAAATAAGTAGACTTTCCTTTTCTTAATTGAATTATTAATGACCGCTTCCTAATCTCCAGTAATATATCAATTAGAAATTACATTTTCAAAACAAAGAAACATTTTTTTAATGATCCTCGGATGTTTTAACTGACTAAGTGTTCACAGCAAAGTTCTGGAGATTAACGTTTGACTCGTGAGATTCCAGTGGGTTGACAGTAAATTGGCACCTCAATCCCTCAACATTAGAGTGAGCCAAAGGCTTTGTTATGGTCCCAGCAAAAGGCATGACTAGGCAAATCTGAGCTCAGAATAAAACTTGAATTTATAGATCAAAAATTTATTTTTTGCAGTTTTGTTTCACATGGCAATCAGTAACTGAATGATAAGACTGCCAACATTACTTTTTTAAACAAAAGGACACACATTTATTTAACCATTCACTAAGTATTAAAGTAAACATAAAGAAATATGTATGTAAAATAATTTCTCAAGGTCTTAAATTAAACAGCAAAAAGAAAAAATCAACAATTGTCCGAGCAATATCCTTTAGAGACAGTCAGCCCCAGTGGTGTATTACTTTCTTACTTAGTGACGAGGTCACAAGCACTTCCTTTCAGCACCTGTCTATGCATTCACCAAACGTGATTCTCTCCATTGCTGTCTCTCAAGATACACAGACTTTATCTACTTCACTAAGTTTTTCTAACTGGACTTTAATAAAACTTTCCATCTATTTAAACTGCTAAAGCTATTTTAAAACTTCTTTCTGGCTCTGAAAGTCTGGACAGCTGCTAATTGGAGAGCCCTTATGCTCATATGAAATAGTTAATCTCAACTGGTCCCTGGCTTGTGATAGGGTCGACAGTATGAACCTTTTCCCGCGTATTGAGTCGGGTATTACAAGGGGGCATAGCTTTAAATTAAGGGGGAGTAGATATAGGACTGATGTTAGGGGTAGGTTGTTCACTCAGCGAGTCGTTAGTTCATGGAATGCCCTGCCAGTAACAGTGGTGGACTCTCCCTCTTTATGGGCATTTAAGAGGGCATTGGATAGGTATATGGAGGATAGTGGGTTAGTGTAGTTTAGGTGGGCTTGGATCGGCGCAACATCGAGGGCCCAAGGGCCTGTACTGCGCTGTATTCTTCTATGTTCTATGTTCTATGTTCTATGGCTCTGAAAGTCTGGACAGCTGCTAATTGGAGAGCCCTTATGCTCATATGAAATAGTTAATCTCAACTGGTCCCTGGCTTGTCTTTCTATCTGCCATAAAACTTCTAGTTGATAAACATCTCATCAGTTATCTCCCCAGTGCAGGGAAACCCCAGTGTACAAATGTCCGACATGTGAAGGCTTGTACTTACGGACAGGATCCTGTACATGGTTGTAATTTTAAAGACCCAACATACAAACATTTCCTGCACATATGAATGGCTGCTTTACATTGTCCTACATTATGTTTTGACTTGTGCACAGAGCAGAACCTGTTTGCGACCTGGGGACGTCCTGTCGTTTATCTAGTCATTTAACTTAAGTTGCACGCTTTCTGGGAAATTATGGTTGAACTCTATGTTGTAAGATGACTTTGACTTCTCAAAACAAACAAGTCCTGTTCTTAATTAAATCCCAAAACCCAACTTTATAATGCTCTACTTCAAAATCCAATCCAATCCAAAAAAAATGGGCAGCACGGTGGCACAGTGGTTAGCACTGCTGCCTCACAGCGCCAGAGACCTGGGTTCAATTCCCGCCTCAGGCGACTGACTGTGTGGAGTTTGCACATTCTCCCCGTGTCTGCGTGGATTTCCTCCAGGTGCTCCGGTTTCCTCCCACAGTCCAAAAATGTGCAGGTCAGGTGGATTGACCATGCTAAATTGCCCGTAGTGTTAGGTGTAGGGGAATGGGTCTGAGTGGGTGCACTTTGGCGGGTCTGTGTGGACTTGTTGGGCCGAAGGGCCTGTTTCCATACTGTAAGTAATCTATATTAATCTACCCAATGATAATAAAATATTATACACCTTTATCTGCTAATGAATGGAAATTTCTCCCAACGTGCGGCAGTTGTCCTATTTGCTAGTTTCCAGTTCTGCACTGGCCAGTTGGCCTCATTAGTGTCTTGTTGATGATATTGCAGAAAGTCGTGGCTCTCCTTCATTTGGGGGAATGAGTCAGTTGATTACAAGATGACTAAAAGCATAGAACAAAGACAAAGAGAGGCTTGTGGTGGAAGCTGCTTGCTGACAAATGACTGTGAATTACATTAACATTGTCGCTGAGTCTTGTGTGCTTTATCTGCCTCTCTGCAGAGTTCCCGGGGATATCGATGAGGTTAACGCTCTCAAGCTTCAAGTGGATCAGTGGGTTATTCCACAAGGGCTGACAGACCCCCATGTTCCAGGTAATGCCACATGCTGATCATAGTCAGGAGTATGAGGAGAGTAAAACCTGTTGTTGCTCATATTCTGGAGTGGAGTTTTTAGCTTATCACCTGTGGAGAGATGCCAGCCGTTATATCACATCCTCCCCCCTGTCCTTCCCAGCCTTGTCCCATTAGGCCTGAGAAGTTAACTTCCAGCTTCTTCCCTAAAAGATGAGTTTGTGTCGTCTCATTTTGGTTAAATTGGTTAAAGGTGCTTACAAAAGCTCATAAGATATAGGAGCAGAATTAGGCCATTTGGCCCATCAGGTCTGTGTCGCCATTCAATCATGGTTTATATGCTCCTCATCCCCATTTTCCCACTTTCTCCTGTATCCCTTCAACCCATTTCCAATTAAAAATCTGTCTGATTCCTCCTCAAATTTACTCACTCTTCCAGCACCCACCGCACTTTGGGGTAAAGAATTCCACAGATTCACAACCCTTTGGGAGAAGTAATTTCTCCTCAACTCTGTTTTGATCTCTCGCCCTAGAATGCCCCACAAGAGGAAGCATCCGCTCCACGTCTATTTTATCTGCATCTTTTTTCACCTTGAATACCGCAATTTGATCTCCCCTCATTCTTCCAAATTCCAGAGAGTAAAGACTCAGAATAGAAAGGGATGGTTCATTCCCATTTCCTATCAAGAACATTCTTTCACTATCTCCCCTGTGAGATCAGACTGGGAACTAAAGCTTATTTATTTTAGCCATGTTCTTATAACATCACCTCAATTATATTTCCTTTCTTTGATTAAAAAGCTTCTACGTGTAGCCTAACCAGAAAGGTTCCAGATTTAAATGGGCCAAATCAGTCCTCCTCCCTCTCCTGAGAGCCTCTCAGCATGAGGAGTAAAATTCCGTTCTGTTGTAAAGACTCTCCCGGCCAGAAGAACAACTGGTTGGGCATGGTACAGGAGCACCCTGAGGGATTATACCTTAACAAGAAAGTCATTGCATTTATATCGAGGGAGGATTAAAAATGGCAGAGGAAGAAAATAGACTGTGCTTCAAGACGTTTGCTGTTTGAATTTGTGTATCGCTGGACATCGGAGTGCTTCTGGGAAAATTAACAACAGTGAAATTCACAACTAATCTTGGAGGATCTGTTGGGCAAAGTTCACAGCACAGAATCAGATAAGTTAATTGTTGTTTTAAATCCAAGAGAAAGGCTGCAGTAGTGAGTTTAGTGGATTCTTTCTTGATTATATGTTTTTGGAGATAAGTCTCTTGATTAAACTTAAAATATAAGCCATGCCTCTTAATTTAACCTGGGGCAGTGTTTGTAGAGGAATAAGACGGTGTTACTTTCTGAGACTGTAGATTGTGAAGGAGCAAAAATGGCCTTTGCAGTGATATGTACTTCTTGTCAGATGTGGGAGTTTAAAGAGAGTTTAAGGGTTACTACGGATTATATCTGCCATAAATGCTGTTGGATGCGAATCTTATCAGATCGAGTGGATTGTTTGGAGAGACCGATAGAAGCGATGAGGAATTTGCAACAGCAACAGTATGTGATGGATGGCAGTTATAGGAAGGGGGGGAAAGTCTCAGATACAGTCACATAGATGGGTTAACTCCAGGAAGGGTGAGAGAGGTAGGCAC
>NC_057714.1:116717143-116751410 GCF_004010195.1 Chiloscyllium plagiosum | reverse complement strand
AGGGTGGTACAGGTATGGAATGAGCTGCCAGAGGAAGTGGTGGAGGCTGGTACAATTGCAACATTGAAAAGGCATTTGGATGGGTATATGAATAGGAAGGGTTTGGGGGGATATGGGCCGGGTGCTGGCAGGTGGGACTAAATTGGGTTGGGATATCTGGTCGGCATGGACAGGTTGGACCAAAGGATCTGTTTCCATGCTGTACATCTCTATGACTCTAAGTGATTGTATTGCTGGCAGTTTTATCAGTGAGACAGCATAAGCAGCAGCTTTAAAAGCCAGAACACTGAGGATGGGCTGCAGGTTTTCATGTCACCCCAGAACAGACAAGAGCAGAGAGCTTTGATGAAGTGGTGAACTGAAATATTGCTGTTCCTCTGCTCAGAAATGTCACACTACATGCAAGGGTCATGCTTTGATGTCATTCTAACAAATTAAATATAAAGCAACTTTTGGCACATGGTGCCCCATGAGACACTATTAGTGCAGCAGGAGTTGTTTTCACATTTGAAGACATTAAGCAACCGCAATACTGCTGCAATTTGTTAGGAACCTGATTAGAATTCTTGCTGTGCCTCTGGTGCTTGCTTGCAAAATAACCCTTTGTGTGCCAGAAAAGATTAACTTCCCTTTTTGTGATATGGTGAACAGCAGTAGCACTAGTGCCAGGGAATAGCAGTCTGTAAACCTACCCATGTCTTTCTGCAGAGGATGCTTTGGTGATGTGTATCACAAACAGAATTCACTTGGGTGGAGTAGGGCTGCTATTTAAACTCAGTTCTCTGGGTTACTGGGATGGGATGGAGAAAGCAAGCTGACTGGAATGAGAAAAAGAAAGATGACCTTGCATTTATGTTGCATCTTTTAATTATTTAAGAATATCCTACAGTCAATAAAGTACTTTTGAGGTGCTGTCGCTATTATATCATGGATAACATAATAGCCACTTCTTAAACAGAAATGTAATGATCACCAAGTAATTAGTTTCAAGCGATGTTGGATTGGGAATAAATATTAGGAGAAAGTGAGGACTGCAGATGCTGGAGATCAGAGCTGAAAAATGTGTTGCTGGAAAAGCGCAGCAGGTCAGGCAGCATCCAAGGAGCAGGAGAATCGACGTTTCGGGCATAAGCCATTCTTCAGGATTCCAGCAACACATTTTTCAGTGGGGAATAAATATTAACTAGGACACTGGGGAGATCTCAAGTGGCTCCTCTTTGGTTGTGTCATGAAAACTTTTCCTTTTAATTCATTCAAGAGATGTGGCATGTCACCGGCTGGGCCCACAATTATTAAGGAGGAGAAAGTGAGGTCTGCAGATGCTGGAGATCAAAGTTGAAACTTTATTGCTGGAACAGCACAGCAGGTCAGGCAGCATCCAGGGAACAGGAGATTCGACGTTTCGGGCACAGGCCCTTCTTCAGGAATGAGCAGAGAGTGTTCAGCAGGAGAAGATAAAAGGTAGGGAGGAGGGACTTGGAGGAGGGCTTTTATCACCTATCACATTTCCAACTCCCCTCCTCCAAGTCCCTCCTCCCTACCTTTTATCTTCTCCTGCTGAACACTCTCTGCTCATTCCTGAAGAAGGGCCTGTGCCCGAAACGTCGAATCTCCTGTTCCCTGGATGCTGCCTGACCTGCTGTGTTGTTCCAGCAATAAAGTTTCAACCCACAATTATTACCCATCCCTGGTTGTCCTGGAGAGTGTTGGTGAGCTGCCTTCATGAACTGTTATTGTTTATTTGATGTAGGTAAACCCATAATGCTGTTAGGAAGGGAGCTCCAGGAATTTGACCCAATGACACTGAAGGAATGCTGATCTGTTTCCAAGTCAAGTTGGTGAGTGGCTTGGAGGGGAACTTGCAGTTGGTGGTGCTCCCATGTATCTGCTGCTCCTGTCCTTCTAGATGGAAGTGGTCATGGGTTTTGACAGGTGCTGTCTAAGGAGCCTTGGTGAATTTCTACAAGTGCATCTTGTAGATGATAAATATATCGCTGTTCCTTCAGTGTCATTAGGTCAAAATCAGAAACTCTCTTAACTAATAGTCACACCAAATAGATTGCAATGGTTCAAGAAGGCAGCTGAACACTATCTTCTCATGGACAACTGGGAATAAATATTGGCCCAGCCAAGAATGCCCACGTCCCATGAGTAAATAGAAAAACCAGCTAACATGACCACAATGCCACCACCGCCCTATTAATAAGGTTAGACGAGAGATAAGTACATGATGTGAGATTTGAAAGAAAGACCAAAGGACACCATCACAGTCAATGGTATAGCTGCCCTTAGCAAGGAATCTAAATGAGGCAATGGCTATAGGTTTAAAGGTGTGGGGTGAAGAAAAAAGATTTTCATTTTGCATTTTGTAGATTTGGCAACCAGATTGTGTCAGTCAGCAAGAATAGTACATCATAAAGTTTTTTTAATTATGGATAAGGGATTGGAACAGTGGATAGGGACTGGACTTGGTTTAGGTGAGAGGGGAAAGATATAAGAGGGACCTAAGGGGCAACTTTTTCACGCAGAGGGTGGTACGTGTATGGAATGAGCTGCCAGAGGAAGTGGAGGAGGCTGGTACATTACAACATTAAATAAGCGTGTTTATGGGCTCTTCAGTATGTATAAGTAATACCTGGGATTGGCATTTTGTAATGTGTTAAGTTGAAATAAACGCTGACTAGGAAAGTATGTGCCTGGACACTGTCTGACCAACCCTTAACCCCTGACATTTAATGTGCATTTCTCATCAAACAGGCCACTTTAGGACCACCTCCCAGGCAGGTGGCTCAGTACCTGTGAATGAAGCCCTGTTCACAGTCCTGTCCTCCTCCTAGTCTAGATAAATGCTATAGGAGAAAGTGAGGACTGCAGATGCTGGATATCAGAATCAAAATATGTGGCGGTAAAAAAGCACAACAGGTCAGGTAGCATTCGAAGCATTATCATAAATGCTATAGGGCGTTTTATAGAATAAATACTTCCGTGCAGTAAATGAAAAGGTCCCAGTTAAAAATCTCACTTGCTTAGGAAAACAAGTATAGTTCTGAAATGGAGCCTAAGGGTCAGAGTGTTTGTTTCATGTTTTAATTGTCAGGTTTGCTGCCACAGTACGTCTTTGAAGGAGTTTGTTTTAATTGCAACATTAACCAGAGTTATTTCACCACAAGAGCTTGTCCTGTTAACTTGTTATATACGTTGCACATCATTACAGTTTGTTTGATCATAAAATGCTGAGAGAAAGTGCTAACACAATGTGCTGAATGGCACCACGACAGTTCTGTGATTCTGGACTTGACTGGTTGCATTGTCAGATTGTCTGGTGATGGTGACTTCAACTGTCTAGGTTCTGAGCTTCCTACACCTGTCCGTCTCCCCCTTGCCTCCTTTAACATATTCCTTACAGAATTCCTCCATGACAAAGGTTTGTCCAACTGCCCTAATATTTCATGTGGCATATTATCAAATGTTGTCTGGTTTGCTCTTGTGAAGTGCCATTATGATGTTTTGCCACATTGAAAAACCCATAAAAGGACACCTTCTTTGAGGCAATTTGTTTTTAAAACAAAGTGGAATCTGGGTCTTGAATGTTCCAGAAGTGTTGGTTATATTTGTCTTTGGTTTATCTCTCCCTGACACATGGGAGTGATGTAAACCTGTTCTGCTTGCTTCAGTTATGCTGATCAGAAAGCTCATTTACTTCTTTGAGTAATGCCTCACCCCAGGCTCTGTGCCAAGAATTGAAAAGACCCTGTTTGATTAATCTTTCATTAATCCTTCTGTTCTCTCTCCAGACTCCTGCTTGACCATTCAATATCTCATCAACAACATTTTCTTTGGAAATAATTCTATTTGCGAATAAACCTGTACAGCTGGACAGTTAGTTAGAGTCATATTATCTCCAGCTTTGTCACTGTGTCAATAATTTGTCTGATCACACTGTGAAACATCTGAGAACTTTTAACAGCATTTAAAAGGATATGTGATGTACGTTATTAGTATGATTGGAAGTATGCAGAATAGATCATTTTAGCCATCTTTTGAAGTGAGTGGTGTCTTTTGTGCTATCCAGTTTGTGATTAGTGTAAGGCTTGTTTCCTCAGCCTGAATATCAAATATGTAAAATGCTATAGCTTTTCTTTCCCCTTCATGGAATGTCAGTGCCATTTGTCCATCCCCAATTGCCCTTGAAGTGGTGGTGAGAAGCTTGCTTTAACCGCTGCAGTCCTTGCGGTGTAGGGGCACCACAGTGCTGTTAGGCAGGGAGTTGCAGGATTTTGACCCTGTGATAGTGAAGAAATAGCGATATTGTTCTGGATTAGGATGGCGTGAGGCTTGAAGATGAACTTGCAGGCTGAAGCAAAGACTGAAAACACGTGGAAAATGCTCAGCAGGTCAGGTAGGGTCTTTGAGAGAACAGAGTTAAGGTTTTATGATGACTTTCTATCAGAATTTTGGATCCAGTTGCCAGGGATTGTAGGCTTTTAACTGTGAAAATGCATTATGCGATGATAGAAGGAAGACTATCTTGGGAGCAAACCAACGTTATAATCATTGGGCCATTTTTATCCATGTAGATATTATAGTGAGGTCAGCCAGGTGGACCTCACAGAATATGAGTTCCCTGATTGGGGCTGTTAATCTGGTTCAATCAGGGAGCCCCAGTTGACAGATATAAACAGGGTGTCAGATATCCTGTTCACTCTGAGAGCTGGCTCTGAGGAAGCTGGATCAGTGGCAGGTACTATGAACATGGAAGTAACACGATTAAGGGATACTGGCCTCTGTGGGACTATTTCAATTAGTTTCTCCCTTATAAGCTGCTCCTTGGATTACGTTTCCACGTGTATGCTGACGGCACTCCACTTTATCATATGTATCCTCTCTCAACTTTTCTATTGTGCCTTATTGAACTTCAAGCTTAATCATGGGAATATCAAAACCGTTGCCTTCATTACCTGTTCCTTAGCTACCATGGTCATCAAATTGATACTTGTGAAAGGAAAAAAGAAAAAATAAATAAAGTGTGTCAGATATCCTGTTCACTCTGGCATTGAGAGAGCTGGACCAGTGTCAAGGACTGTCCACTTGTAAATAGAGGGGGACTTGATGACGGGATACCAGCATCTGCGGAATTATTTTAAACGTAACTCGTGTCTTTTTTTCTTCAAAGCTCAAATTCTCTGATTAGAACCTGATATTCAGTTACCTTGAGATATTTTGAAAAGTATAAAATTTGAGTTTAATTTAGGATTTTAAGAAAAACTAAGTCCTGGAGAAACCCAGCAGATCTGGTAGCATTTGTGGAGAGAGAAACAGAGTTAACATTTTGAATCCTATGTCACTCTTTTTAAAACAAAGATTTTAATAGGTGGGAACAGGCCAGGCATGGAGACTAGAGTTTGGATTTAACAAATGTACATCTCTAATAAGATTGAATGACTCTTTCTCTCCTCTCTTTTTGCACTTCTGATAGCCTCGTTGTTGAAGCTATGGTACCGGGAACTCGAGGACCCACTCATCCCTCATGAGTTTTATGAACAGTCCATCAACCATTACGAAAACCCGGAGGCAGCGATTGCAGTTGTTCACTCCCTACCCAAGCTCAACCGGCTGGTCCTTGGCTACCTCATCCACTTCCTACAGGTACACACAGTTACAACCTATTCCCAGGGTATCCACATTTTACACACCCACTCAGCATGGTGATCAAAACACCATAACTATCATCCATTCATACTAAGGTCAAGTGCAGAGATGCTGAATAAGGCATGTTCTGTTTATTGTGGACAAATACTAGTCACTTATTTGTACCTCTTGACGGTGCATTAAAGGCAAGAACAGACCTAAGTTGATGCATTATAAGGGCAAACCTGGTAAATGTATGAGGGGAGGGTGGTGTAGAAGAGTATGATGTAAGGGGGAAGGCACATGTTGCATGTAAGCAGCAATATTGATACGTTGGACCAAGTGGCCTGTCTCTCTGCTGTAAGTTATACAGTGCCCTAAGTATGTAATAGGTAAATAAGTAACATCTCAATTATAATGGGCAACTACACAGAAGCAGCACTCTTATTATATGGTAGAGCGTTATAATCGTGTCAGCCATGTAGGTCAATCACATTTCTACAAATTTAACCACTGCAAGGGGCTTTATTTGTCAATTAAATATTGCTGTGAATTTAGAAATGTAATTTGGGTTTTTTTCTTTGGTCCTGTACAGTTCAGTATCACATTTGATTTCTTGGTTTCCTTATGAAGTATAGAATTACACAAATGGATTATTATCTTTAGTAAAAACCGCATTTATTTCTTATGGCACCCTGATCCTGAGTCTCAAGCAACACATCACTTAATGCATCTATTAAATGATCTGTATGACTTCAGTTTGACCAGGGCTTTTTTTTTTCTCAGTGCTCTTTATTTTCCATTGAGTTTTGTTTTCTCCTCTGCGGGAGGTGTTTCAGAGCACAGAAAGTGTACATTATCCACAGTTGTATAAAGCACTATTCAGGCCCCATTTGGATATAGTGTTCAGTTCTGGGAAACGCACCTCAAAAAGGCTCCTTGGAAGATGCACCACAGATTCACTGGAATGGTACTGCAGCTAGAAGGGTGTGTGTGATGTATGATTCCCTGGCATGGGGTGCGGGGGGGGGTGGTATTATCTTATTAGCAAAGGCTAAATAGATTACGACTCTACTCACTTAGGGGTTTAGATAGGGTTGACCGTGAGAACCTTTTTCCACATATGGAGTCAGCTATTACGAGGGGGCATAGCTTTAAATTAAGGGGTGGTAGGTATAGGACAGATGTTAGGGGTAGGTTCTTTACTCAGCGAGTCTTGAGTTCATGGAATGCCCTGCCAGTAGCAGTGGTGGACTCTCCCTCTTTATGGGCATTTAAGCGGGCATTGGATAGGCATATGGAGGATAGTGGGCTAGTGTAGGTTAGGTGGGCTTGGATCGGCACAACATCGAGGGCCGAAGGGCCTGTACTGCGCTGTATTTTCTATGTTCTATGTTCACTTCAGTTTAGAAGAGTGAGGGGTAATCGCATTGAAACATATATGATTCTTAAGGGGTTTGACTGGATAAAGGCTGAGAGGATGTTTCCCCTCATGGGAGAGTCCAGGACCAGAGGGCACCGTCTGAGAATGAAGAGATTTTTGTTGAATAAGGACATTATGATATACCCGAAGCAAGGGCAAGGAAATGGAGTTGAGACACAGATCAACTGTGATTTTATTGAATGGCCCAGTCTTATACTATAGACGTTTTGGGCAAAAACCCTTCATTTGCCCGAAATGTCGATTTTCCTGCTCCTTGGATGCTATCTGAACTGCTGTGCTTTTCCAGCACCACTCTAATCCAGAATCTGGTTTCCAACATCTGCAGTCATTGTTTTTACCCAGTCTTATACTTAAACTTTCTCACGGTGTCTCAGTGGTTAGCATTGCTGCCTCACATTGCCAGGGACCTGGGTTTGATTCCAGCGTCAGGTGACTGTGGAGTTTGTACATTCTCCCCATGTCTGCGTGTGTTTCCACCAGGTGCTCTAGTTTCCTCCCACAGTCCAAAGATGTGCAGGTTAGAGGGATTGGCCATGCTAAATTGTCCGTGGTGTCCAGGAATGTGCCGGTTAGGTGGATTAGACAAGGGAAATGCAGGGTTTACAGGGTTAGACTGGGGGCCTGGGCCTTGGTGGATTGCTGTTTGGAGAGTCAGTGTGGCTTCTATAAATTGAACCAATTTCTCAGAAATGGCACCTTCAACAGAGGTACACTCCATCAGTACTTCCCTGAACTATTGGTTGACTGACTGTCCTGTTACTGCTGTTTCCACCAATTCATTGCATTTAGATCAGAAGAAGCAGGGAAGGAATCCAAATGTGAATTCTAAATTCTACTTCCTGTCCCCTGTATTCAAAGCTGAGTGAGTTAAACAGAAATGTTATCACTGTTCTTTTTCTTTGCTCCCTTCAATTAGATTTTTGTCCAACCGGCCAATGTCTCTGTGACCAAGATGGATGTCAACAACCTCGCCATGGTCATGGCCCCCAACTGTCTCCGCTGTCAATCAGACAATCCCCGCATCATATTCGAGAACACCCGCAAAGAGATGTCCTTCATCCGAGTGCTAATCCAACACCTGGACACCAGCTTCATGCAAGATGTGCTATAGCAAGGAGCGTTAAAGAAAAATAGAAAAAAAAGGAACAGAAACAAACAGAAAGTGCAAAGATAAGCCTTGTATAAAAAAAAAGTAATGGGTTTGTGTCTGCATTTGTTTATACAATTTAAGATTTTTTTGCCAGTCCCTTACTGGTCGATGTTGTCTACATTATAAAAAAATAAGAAGGGGGAAAAAAAAAGAAAAAAGTATTATATGTAAATTTTGATGCTGCTTTTTTTTGGTCTGCTGTGTATGATGCTCCCATCCAGGTCCATCCCCACCAATGGCACAGTTTACTAATAGTTTATTTTTTCGTTTAGCATGCGTACTTGGGTTTTTAAACCTCTTTATAAAGTAACTTTATTTTTATAGCATTTAATTATACAGGGCTAAAAAAAACACGACATCCTTTATGTGGGCGCGATGCCCTCATACTGTTCATTTCTTCTGGCACTTCTTGCCATCTTGACAGTACTTTGCTGTGAATTTTAACCAAGTGTATTCCAAACCTTACATCATTTAACTTTTGCGTGAAAGGAATTCACTCTATCTGCAGTTTCCTTCCTTTTTTCAAAAATGATGTTTCTGCTGCATTCTTTTCTCTCTCACTAAATGATCCATGTTTTTTTAAATTCAGTTCAATTCTTTCTCGGGTGTGTTGGTCAGTGTAGAATTGCCCCACTTGGTGCTAACTCTCATCAGTGTAAGTGTTTTAATTCAATTGCCCGGTTCAGGATTTACATAGTTAATCCTTTTCATCAAGATTGCGAGTTTTTACATACAAAGATGAGAGTCACTGCTGGTGGGAAGTCCCAGAGTCTGACACGGTGAAGGTGGATGTCTAACCTGTTTGCTTGCCGCAACCTAGTAGTCTGTAATGAACTCTATTTTTAATTGATAACGTTGAACTTCGGTTTTCTCACTGCATCGAATAATAATCACCACTTCTCTGAAAGGATTTGAAATGTGAACTACGTATAAACTCAAGAACTTGCCAGAACCATTCTGGATCACTGTCTAATTTGGAACGAACCCTCAAGTAGCCAACATGCTGAGTTGGGTCCTGTGGCTGAGAATGAGGATAGAGAACAGGTAGATTGGCTGTGATGCTTGGTAAAGCACAAATAGACTTGGATGGACAAAGGGCAATTTCAGAGCTTTCACAGAGGCTAAACAAAGTTCCTAGGTCCTCCGTCAAATGGATGACTGCTCGACAACTGAAACTTAATAAGGTGTGTATGTGAGAGAAAGGGAAGAAATTATTCCTGTTATTGGAGAATAGCCCACCTATTACAGAGTAATGTCCAATGCTCAGCATCCATATCTGCTTGTTCTCTGGTTGATACGTAATCTCACTGTCTGTAGAGTTGAAGTCACCACTGGTCAGTCACACCCTCTCTCATTTCCATATTTAGCCCAGTTCCTCAGTGTTCCCTTCTTCAAACAAGCTGCAGGTTTTTAAAACCCAAGTTGAGATGACATAACTACCTTTTTAAAAAATCTTTACTTTCAAGCTGCTACCTTCCGTTATCAACCCAGATTTTCATTTTTTTGAAATATTTTTCTTGCCCCCTTATGCCCTTTATTGCCAGCCTCCTACCCAACATCCTTCCCTCCTCACCCCACCCCTGCTTCCCTACCTCTGCCCCCCCCTTCCCCATGCCCCCTCTGCTCCCCCCCACACTCTTCCACTTCTCCCTCATTCCCACTCTTTCTCCCCATTTCCCAGCCACTCTTTACCCTCTCTTCTGTGCTTTCCTATCCCAATTCTCCACTTCCCATCTCCCCCTCCTCCTCATGTCTCACCCCTGGTAAAGATGGATGTTAGCTTTGCTGTAAGGATAAATAGTTTCCAGATTGGGGCTGGGAAAGCTCCTGTTTTTCAGTGTGGTAATAGGGGACTAAAATTGGCTTCCATTTTCTTTGGATCTAATATTGAACTGAATCAGCTGGGCAGATATTTGATTCATTGCAAAAGCCAGTGACATTTCATTTGTGTTGATTTATTCTGTTCAGTCTTGCTTTCAGAGCACAGTCCAGGCTTGATAACTGGTCTCTCCACAAGAGCCTTGTTGCTGCCTTAGCAACCAACTTCCAGTGAGTGACGATGATGCAGAAACATCCGGACCTTACTTTAAAAAGCCTTATGCAGCAGGCGCACCATTACTGGGCACACTAATTATACCTGCTAAAGTTGGGTAACTGCCACCACCTTTTTACTGTCTAAATAAATCCTACTCACTCTCGATTTATAACGGTCTGGTGTATTTAGATTCCGAATGCATCTATTCTCCTGAGTGAATGTTTGTTGTAAGACTAGAGGGGCAAGATCCCAATGAGGAAAGGGCTGTGTAACCACCCAGCTCGATCCATTTGTCTCTCAGCTGGGCCCCTCTAATCGTGACACCATGAGCTTTGCCTAATTGTCTTTGTCCTTTCAAACTTACCTTTTCGCATTTCACTTCCTGGTGTCTGTTTCAGCACCTCCTGATCCTGATTTCAGAGCTGTAAACAGCAGGGTGACTCTTCCCAACTAAGCTCTGATGTGAATTCAAATGAGAAGGCTTTCTTTTTTTAACCACTCTGGTTCTGGTGCCTTTGAGTTTTGTGACTGTCCATGACACTCGTATCAGAAAGTTGTATGTTATATCAGATATTGCTATGTTGAAGTATGTTCAATGTATGTTTAATGGTGAAAGTTAGCTTCCAGCCTACTCCAGCTGTCACAATGAATTATTCCTGGTGGCCTGTCTGTCCCTGTCGACAGCTCTCCTCTTCCATCACATCATGTAATGTGGCTTTGTGAGGGTCTGATACAGGTGATTATATCATATAGGATTATATCACATATTATTTGTCATAGAATCTTACTACAAAGTGTTTATGCCAGCAATTTTGATTAAAAGAAAGCAACAAAACAATAGTTTAATTGGCAGCTTCAGGAAATGCTACCAGTCACATAAGCACAATGATACAATACTGTAGTTTGTCCTGTACCTTCCGTTATGAATCATTATTTCCGAATGTTCTGCCATTGTCGAATGTGCCACAGTGAATAAGTGCCCCTGTAAAGTTTGTGCTAGAACTGCTGACTTGCTTGTCACAGATACAAATCTGGGATCTGCAGTAATGTCGATGCCAGTTTTCCAGTGTTTAATATGCAGAGAGCTTGGTTTCTCTCCTGGTCCTAGCCCACAGCAATCAGACTGTTCACATTTGGAAATGAGTGGCAGCAGTCAAATTTGCCATTTCCAAACACACTGAAGCTTTGATGGAAGATCCTTCAGAAACCCTATCTGTTGTCCTCACTGCTCGGTCTGGGACATGATATTATTTAGACTTACTCTCTCTCTCTCTCCTCTGTACAGCCCCATCTGAACCCCCCATCCCCCTTCCCCACCCCCATAAGCTCTTGCACCCCTGCAAAGGGTATTAAATCCTTCCCTCTTCTTTCTCTAGGCACTGTAAGCCGTTCTTAGTCCTACACTTAAAGTAGAAGAGCCTACTATTCACTGAATAGACATTTTCTGTCCAGCCTCTGGCAGCATCAGTGTAACATATTGAAGAAAGATTCTGTTGTAATCCATGTGTTGGTTTGATTCACTTATTCCACACTTTCAGCTTCTCCTCTGATGAATTCACAGTCCCATTTTTCACAATATCACAACATCCAACTGGATGTAACACTGGCTGCAAGGCTAACAGCAAAAAGTTATTCACAACCATTAATAAGAGATTAGACACAATTATTACAAGCCTGGAGTGTGGCAGTGAAATGGAAATCCATTATGCTCACTCCTTGTATTCATCAAAAAAGTTACAAGTCTCAGCAAAAAGGTTTGGCTGAGACATCACTTTCATGTGAATTTCAGATGCTGACTTCATCTTTATTTTCATCATTTGGGTATTTATTGGCATTGACTCCCATGCCCAGGGTATCAGTGTAACACGTGTAACAGAAATAGTCAGGTCTCAATAAATCCCCACTAATTCCCATTGTGTCTCAGGAGATTCCTTGTTAAATTAAATGTGGGAGGTCGCACTGTGCGGGTGGCTCTTGTCTAAAATATGCCTAACAGTAATTACAGTGTAAACCTCACTGTAGGATTGAGACCATAATTGGCTAAAGCTTTCCTCTTCCAGGTGACAGTCTGGACCTTTGAATAAGATTATTTTCCTGTAATTGCTCTCATGTCCTTACAAACCTCTGTTAATGTGTGCCTGATGTGAACGTACAATGAAAACCTTGTCTCAGCCGAGAGTGCTGGAGGTGCCTTCAGGAGCGTAACAGCCAGGATTCCTGCATATTTCCTACACTGGGAACACTGAACACAAGAAAGGTCCTCACAGCAGAATGAAACAGGGTCCTCAGTCACTAATTTGCATTGGCTTCCTCAATCAGAGGAAGTTACACAGATTGCTGGGCCCTGGGAGATAGCCCTTCTCAATATTCTACTAGCTAAGCCAGCATTTGTTACTCATCCTTTATTGCCCAGTTACAAATCAAACATATTGCTTTGAGTGTGGAGTCACATGTCAGTCATACAAGATGAGGATGGCAGATTTCCTTCCCTAATAGACATAATTAACTAAATTAATTTCTTTATTAAACGGCAATTGATGGTAGTTTCATGGCCTCATTCCCGAAACTAGCTGTGTATTAGTATTATAGATTTTATTAAGTGAATTCAAATCCATCTAGCTGCCTTGGTGTAATTTAAACCCATGTCCCCAAAACATTAGCCTGGCCCTCTGGAGTACGAGTCCAGCAACATTACCACCACAAGGACGTCTTCCCTAGTAACCCCTGCTAAAGCAAAAAAACATTTTACTGTCACCTTCAGCCAATTTCTTACACATCCAAGATTTAACCAAAGTCCCAATCTTTGCTTTTGAAGTGTTGTTGATGTCTTCATGCAAGTGAACCATATTAAAGGGTCTGGATTAGTTCTCACCTCTGTAAATAGTCCACAAATATAATTTTAAATCATCGATGCATGATTCAGTGTTTGAAATAATGTTGCTCAGCAACACAGAGTCTGATTTCCTATAACAATGCCGTTAGCCAAACGAATGTCACTGTCTTCATGCATGTTACTCTGACACATTTTATAAAGAGTAGGATTGAAAATAAATATGAAACCATAACACACATGAGGTTGGTCACTTTCTATCTTGGTAAGGGACGTAAAACAGAATTAGAATGGAAATGAATCGGTCAGTAATTATTTAAAATATTGCATTTATTTGAAGTAACAATGACAGGATTCATTGTATATCAAGTGTAAAATGCAGACAACGGAAATACGTGTGAATAAATTGCTGGGTGCACACATTTTTGTCAAGAATTGCAGCATAGAAGCAGGTTATTTAGTCCACCTGGTTTATGCTCTACTCAAATTCATATAACCATATTATCAGCTCCTTTTTCTCCCTCGAAGGATTTATCTAACTTTCTCTTTAATCCATCTGTGGTATTGGCCTCAACTATTTGTGGGCGGCATGGTGGCACAGTGGTTAGCACTGCTGCCTCACAGCGCCAGAGACCCGGGTTCAATTCCCGCCTCAGGCGACTGACTGTGTGGAGTTTGCACGTTCTCCCCGTGTCTGCGTGGGTTTCCTCCGGGTGCTCCGGTTTCCTCCCACAGTCAAAGATGTGCAGGTCAGGTGAATTGGCCATACTAAATTGCCCGTAGTGTTAGGTAAGGGGTAAATGTAGGGGTATGGGTGGGTTTCGCTTCGGCGAGTCGGTGTGGACTTGGTGGGCCGAAGAGCCTGTTTCCACACTGTAATCTAATCTAATCTAATCTACTCCTCGAGGTAGCAGATTCCACCATCTAAATGTTCTCTGGGTAGAGGTTTCTCCTGGATCCCTTACCGAATGTGTTGTCAACTAGAGTTTATTTATGACCCCTGGTTTTGGACAACATCTATTGGGCATTTCTTTCAGTCAATCCTATATTAACTCGCTTTATTATTTTAATAACTTCTATTTGGTAATCTTCCACCTTTCCCTTTTCTAGACAAAACAACCCCACTCTGTTGGATCTTCCCTGATCATTCTAATCTCTTGGTTCTGAAATCATCCTTGTAAACACTTCCATCTTCTCCAAAACCACTGTATTCTGTTTGTAATATGGCAACTGGAACTGTGATCAGTATTCCAACTATAGTCTAACCAAGACTTTCACCAATGAACATCTCAATTCTATTCTTCTCAAAATTAATATCAGTGCTTTATATTTATAAGACCTGCAATGCTACTTTTGATTTTTTGTAAATCTAGAGCCTTTTCCCCTGAACCCAAATTCCATTCCTTCATCATTCTACCACCACCGGACACTTGTTGGAATTCAAAGCCATATTCATGTCCTTTCTCCAATATTAACATGATCTTTCCTGAATTGCTTCTGTTTCCTTGAATTGCCTTCCATGACATTTTTTATCATTTCTTGAAAATCTGGACTTTGACTGTAAATTGTTAACTTGGAAAAGTTGCACAGAGCTTCCAGCCACAGTCAGAATACTTACAGTTTACGTTTCCCAATGTTCAATCTGCACATTGATATGATTGAAGGAATGTAAGGGTGTACATTCCTCATCCTGGGAGTATTCTGAGTTTTTTGCCTTGTCCGGATGACCTCTCTGAAACTGAAGGTTGAATCATTTAAACTATTATATCATTCAGATCTGATAGTTTTATAAATTTATCAAGAATGTATAAGTGCAGAAGCAACTGAGACAGAAACCCAGAGACTGAAGTGAATCAATTGCTGAGAATTGAATATTAACAATTCAGTTCAAAATCCTCTTGTCTGAAACACATCAGACTATTACATGCTTAGAAACTTTACAGATATGAGTGCTAGACTGTTTGACGTTTTAGTTTTGTTTTGTTTCTGGAAATGTGTAATTGTTAAGAAACTATCCCACGTCAGTAAACCAAATAATGCTGCATGAAAGTGACCACTTTGTTCCTAAAGCACACCAGAACTGAAATTGCTTGAGAATTTCCATTCTTTGTTTTCTTGGGAGATGTGGGAGTCACTTTTAAGATCAGCATTTGTTGCTCCAATTGCCTTTGAACCGAGTGGCTTGCTAGGCAGCATTCCCTATGGTTTCCTTACCAGCTGAGTGATTCTCCAAAGCTCCTGCAAGGCAGCAATTTACAGAGGCAAGAACAATGGAGCACTGTGCACATGCATCACCGAGAAGGAACATATTCAAGGTCAGTTAAAAGCCAATCACATTGCTATAGATTTGGAGTCTCATGTAGGCCAACCCCAAATAAAGATGGCAGATTTCCTTCCCTAAATGACGTTAGTGAACTGGATGGGTTTTGACAGCAATCAATAGTTGTCAGGTCACCGTCACTGAAATTAGCTTGCAATACCTGATTTATTAACTGAATTCAAATTCCACTATCTGCCATGTTGGGATTTGAGCCCAGGTCTGTAAGACAATAAGGAATAGGAACAGGTGGAGGTAATTTGGCCCCTCAAGTCTGCCCCATCATTCAATGAGATCATAGCTGATCTGACATTCCTCACATCACCTTTCCTACTCTCTTCTTGTAACCCTTGATTCCCCCATGGATCAAGAATCTATCCTAGCCCGAAATAGGACTCTATCCCCACAGATCTCATGTTAACGAGTTCTCCCTCTGAAAGAAGAAATTCCTCCTCACCTCAATCTTAAACTGGCACCCCTTAATTCTGAAGTTATTCCCTCTGTCCTTGACTCTCCCTCCCATGAAGGGAAACATCCTCTCAGCATTGACCCTATCCAGCCCCTTATGGATCCTAAATGTCCCCACAGCATTAGCCTGGCTTTCTGGTCCATTAATATTTGCACCAATCTACCATCTCTCCCTGATTTCTTCATTTTAAGAACCAGGAAGTTTAGTCTTAACCTTACACACAATGTATTTTTGCTGTAGACAGGAACTCGCTGATGAGGGGGAAGAGTTGCAGAGTGTGCAGAAAATGCTGCAGTTGGGCTAGTGCAAGGCAGGAGAGGTAGAATGTCTATGGATTGACAAGTTGAGCAGTGAGTCCCATCCTTCCATGTCCATTAAAGTTCACCATCTACTTACACAGCAAATCTAACAATTGGAGTCACCCTTGGCAATAAGGGAAAACGTGAGCTATAACTGACTTGAAACAGTGCTTAGAAAAATTCATCTTTAATTGCAAAAAAACAAGAAAATTATCCTCAAGAGCCCACAATTCCACTTTGTAATGAAATAATTTCTAATATAATGCTTCTTTTCATACTAAACTATGCATCTTCTGACTAGATATTGAAGTATACAGTTGTCTTGTATTGGCCAAGCCACCAATGCAAAGCTCCTTATTAATCATTATACTGTCTTTTATTTTCACTTGAGACCACCAAACTCCTTACTTTCCTCCATCCTAAGCTGTCAGCTAGTCACTGTTTCTGATTTATCTTGTCTTCTGTAAGAATTCTTCCCATAATTTCTATCCATTCTTGGTGAATTCTATTCATTCTTGCCCTTGAGCTGGTTGTGTTGCTGAACTTTTACTCTTGAACAACTGCGTTGAAGAAGCTCCCACTCTTGTTGGTGGGAAGCTTTGGGATATTGACAGTTATCCTTCCTTAACCTGGTTTTGCAATTAAGACATGTGGAAATTGGATGCCTAACTGCAGAGGATTGTCTTGTTTGATAATCCAACAAGCGCCTGCCTTTTATTCACTTTTTGCAACCACTTGTGAATTGCCCGATAATGTCACTATTTCATTGCAATGATGGCACAATAGCTAGTGATGGGCCTTCGTGTGGTTTTGTTCTTTCCTTGTCCATCAGTCCTGTAGTTCTGTGACAACCTAATCTAACAGTGTGTGAGTAAAAGGCTGTAATTAGAATCAAAGATAAATAAATAAATGTACCTGAGTCTTACAAAATTCAGCTTTGTGACATGTGATATTGTCCAAATCCACATATCGTAACCACCATTTGCTTCTGCCTCCCAAACTATTCTATATGGAACACTAATTGATTTGTGGCATATCACGAGAAGTCGAGATCACATGAGTGTTCAGGTGGAATGGAATAGAGAGAGCGATAATTGGGCCAATTGCAAAGACACAATTTTGTCCCCAAATCAATGCCATTTTTTTGCCCGAATTCTACTTTCATTACAAATTTCTATGGCTATGTTTGCAATGGAAACAGCCAATGTGAATTTGTCATGTAGTAATTACATCCTGCAGTGAAAACATCTACAGCAAGGCATGTTTACATCAGCAATTCCCAATATAAATGTGGCCATAGGATGTTACAAGGGAAAGGTTTACCACAAATGTGTACAGACACAAAACTTTTTAAAAATATTAAATGCTATGTACAAAAGGTCATTGTACCAGAGACATTGCTACAGTACCAACCAGGGTGATGTCACCTAACTCTCATTACTCTTTTCAACTGTGCTGCCATGACGTCCTTAACAGTGATGCAAGTTCAAGAAATGTTACCTTTAGAATCTGAATAATTTTATGATCTAAGTATGAATGTTTGTGTGTGTTTACAGTGGTTGGGGTGGTACAGGGCTGCAGTTAATCATTGTATGCAGCTCACATTTCACCCACATGAGTTGTCCCATCCCAGATCACTGGAGTTTGAACTACTGTTCCCTGACATACTGTCAGCCACCTGGTACTTAATTTTGCAGTGTGCAAACAGTGATATTCTTTGAATAATTTATTTTATATCCGCTGTGCGCTGAAAAACAAAAAGGCCATCAGAACAGTAACCATAGAACAATAGCTTTCTCGGTGCCATGACACAGCTATGTTTAAGCTACATCAATGGCTCCTTTTGATTTTCAGTGTTAACCAAACACAACAAATAATTCCATGAGGAGGGTGGGAGGGAGAAGACCCCTGACCTATTCCACATGTAACACAAAACAATAACATGCATGTGAGGGATTTTTTAAGACAAAACTCAAGATTATTCATGTATCTTTGTAATTTTTTTGTTGTTTTTTTGCTGTAAAGTTTCTCCAGTTTTTATATGTTGACCTTGAAAACCTGAGATTTATTATTTATTGAGCCAGTGAGTAATCAGCTGGCAATTTTGAGACACTGTTCTCATACAAAGGGAGGTGGGACGAATAAGCCCAGAGGTTTATAATACAAGTAACATCAGTTCCCTTTTGAGTTGACAGAGATGGATGTTTGTACACAATATTTGACCTTCCACCTTTGCAGCCTATCCGAGTGTCCAGGCTAGAAAGGAGTGCAGAGATTAAGAGTGTGCAATGTCAGCCTAACTCTGTAATTATAACGCATGGAAATGTAGAGACTCCATGTTGTGTGAATAATGAATAAAAAAAATGGAAAACTCTGCTTCCTTATTTGTATTTTTGGTCAGTTTTATTTCTGAGTCCCTACAATGGCCTCCCTATCGCTGTAATCTCCTCCAATCCCACTAACCTCAGAACTATCAATGCCTCTAATGCTGCCCTCTCGAGCAATCCCATGAAGGGCTTTTGCCCAAAACGTTGATTTTCCTGCTCCTCAGATGCTGCCTGACCTGCTGTGCTTTTCCAGCACCACTCTAATCTAGACCCCAATCCCAACTTCACCTCAGTCACTTGGTGCCAGAGCCCCAAGCTCTGAATTGTTTTGCCAAACCCTTCCATTTCTCCACTCCACTTTCCTCCTTTAAGTCATTTCCAAACCCACCTCACTGATTTACAACATTCCTGTGCTGCACATGGGAGGTTTTTAATTTGTCAACAGCTCTATATGAATACAACTTATTACATGAGACCCATATCACTGCCTGGGCCAGCATTTATTTCCTGTCACTAGCTGCCCTTGACAAGTTGGTGGTGAGCTGCCTTCTTGAACCACTGCAGTCCATATGCTGTGACATGTCCCACAATGCCCTAGGGAGGGAAGGCCAGGATTTTGACCCAGCTGGAGGGAGATGAAGGCCCCTCAGCTCAACTCTGTCACTGCTCCATAAGAAGCTCTCCATCACAACAAGCTTCCAGCTTAAAGCCAATGCATTTGAAATGGAGAGAGACAGATCAGTAAATTTGGTGGAGGTTGCAGTAAGTTATATTTTAGTCATTTAAACATCACAAAACAGAAATGGTGAATTCTGGGGGTCCCTATCCTGACCACAAAATCTCCTGTCAATCCGTCTAACGATTGAGTCCCCTACCACTAGCGCTTTTCTATTTCCCCCCCCTTCCCTTCTGAGCCAGTGTCAGGCTCAGTGCCAGAGACTATGGCTCCCCCCTTGTAGGCCGTCCCCACTAGCAGTATCCAAAATGGGATACTTATTGCTGAGGGAACGGCCACAGGGGATCCCTGCTCTGCCTGTTGGTTCCCTTTCCTCCCCCTGACTGTAACCCAGCTGTCCTTATCCTGGGTCTGAGGAGTGACTACCTCCCTGTACATCCTCTCCATGTCCCCCTCAGCCTCCCGGGTGATCCGCAGTTCATCCAGCTCCAGTTCCCTAACTCTGTTTTCGAGGAACTGGAGTTGGGTGCACTTCCTGCAGATGTGGTCGGCAGAGACATGTGTCGTGTCTCTCACCTGCCACATTCTGCAGGAGGAACATGCAACTGCCCCATCAGCCATACCCCACTAATCTGAAAGCCCACACAGGACTAAACAAGGAAGAGAAGGGGAGAAAAATGAGAAAACATGAAAACTTAGTGAGTTTACAGACTCTTTGTAAGGTTAGAGGTGGTGGGTGGGAGGGAGGCCCTATGGTTCCTAGGTCTCACCCGCTTAAAAATTTCCTAGCAGCCCTCGTTTCTCTCTGCCCTCTTTCCTCGCCGTTCTGTTCAAAAATTTTGTTTGTTACTCACCTTCCCAGCACTCCTCTGCTCCTTCTTCACACCTCTTGACAAATTGAGGCCCTGACACCTAAGGTAATCTTTTTAAACCATTATACTCACCTTCCCAGCAGTCCTCTGCTTCTCCCTCGTATCTCTTGACAAATGGACGCTGAAGAGCAGGGCGAGTAGAGTAGTGATCTCAGGTTTGCTACCGGTGCCACAAGACAGATGAGAAACAGGAAGCGAGTGCAGCTTAACACATGGCTACAGGGATAGTGCAGAAGGGAGGGCTTCAGATACCTAGACCATTGGGATACTTTCTGGGGAAGGTGGGACCTGTACATGAAGGACGGGTTACACCTGAACTGGAGGGGCACAAATGTCCTGGGTGGGAGATTTGCTCATGTGATTCGGGAGGGTTTAAACTAGTTTAACAGGGGGGTGGGAACCAGAGCTACACATCTGAGAGGGGGGTAGTTGTAGATGGGGCAGTGACAGAATGTAGTGAATCTATTGGGAAGGTTTCTCACGTGATTAAACAAAGGGATCGGTTAAAGTGTGTGTGCTTTAACGCAAGGAGTGTCAGAAATAAGAATGACGAACTTAAAGCATGGATCAGTACTTGGGGCTATGATGTTGTGGCCATAATGTAGACGTGGGATTCACAGGGGCAGGAATGGTTGCTAGATGTTCCAGAGTTTGGAACATTTGAAAAGAACAGGGAGGGTGAAAAAAGAGGAGGGGGTGTAGCATTGCTAATCAGAGAGTGCATCACAGCTACAGAAACGAAGGTTGTTGAGGAAGGTTTGTCTACTGAGTCAGTATGGATCGAAGCTGGAACAGCAAGGGAACAGACCCCCTAATAGCGGTAGGGAGATTGAAGAACTGATAGGCTGGCAGATTTTGAAAAAACTTAGATGTAGCAGAGTTGTTGTTATGGATGACTTCAACTTTCCCAATATTGACTGGAACTTCCTTAGTGCAGATGGTTTGAATGGAGCCATTTTTGTTAAATGTGTTCAGGAGGGTTTCCTTACTCAGTATGTAGACAGACCGACGAGGGGGGAGGCCATTTTGGATTTCGTGCTCGACAATGAGCCAGGACAGGTGTCAGATCTCACGGTGGGTGAACACTTTGGTGACAGTGATTGCAACTGCCTCATATTTACCATAGCCTTGGAGAGGGGAAGGAGCAGTTACCAAGGGAAATATTTAATTGGGGAAAAGGAAATTATGACGCTATCGGACGAGAGTTAGAAAATACAGACTGGGAGCAATTGTTCCACAGAAAGGGCGCAGCAGACATGTGGAGACTATTTAAGGAGCGGTTGTTGCGAGTGATGCACAAATTTGTTCCACTGAGACAGGTAAGAAGGGGTAAGATTAAGGAACCTTGGATGACAAGAACAAAGGAGTTTCTCGTCAAAAGGAAGAAGGCAGCTTACGTTAGGTGGAGGAAGCAAGGGTCTAGCACAGCTTTAGAGGATTACAGGCTTACTAGAAAGGAGCTTGGAAATGGACTAAGGAGAGCCAGGAGGGGGCACGAAAAAGGCTTGGCAGGAAGGATTAGGGAGAACCCAAAGGCGTTTTACTCATTCGTGAGGAATAAGAGAATGATCAGGGAGAAAGTAGGGCCGATCAGGAATTGCATGTGGGAACTTGTGCGTGGAGTCTAAGCAGATTGGGAAAAGCCCTAAATGAGTTTTTTGCTTTGGTTTTGACTAAGGAAAGAGACCTTGTTGTGAATGAGAACTTTGAGGAGCTGGGATGCAGGTTTGAACAGATCAAGATTGATGAAGTTGATGTACTGGAAATTTTGGCAAACGTTAAATTGATAAGTCCCCAGGGCCAGACCAGATTTATCCCAAGCTGCTCTGGGAAGTAGAAAGGAAGTTGCTAAGCCACTGGCAAAGATCTTTGCCTCCTCATTCTCCAGGAGGATTGGAGGGAGCTGAATATTCCTCTTTTCAAGAAGAGCAATAGAGAAATCCCTGGCAATTACTGACCAGTTAGTCTTACGTCTGTCATCAGCAAGGTTTTGGAAAGAATTCTTAGGTATAGGATTTACGACTATTTAGCAAAGTATAGCGTGATTAAAGGGAGTCAGCATGGCTTTGTGAGGGGCAGGTCATGCCTCACAAATCTTACTGAGTTCTTTGAGGAGGTGACAAGACATTTCGACCAAGGTCAAACAGTGAATGTGGTGTATGTGGACTTCAGCAAGGCATTTGATAAGGTTCCCCATGGTAGGCTCATTCATAACATCCGGAGGTATGGGATACAGGGAGATTTGGCTATCTGGATTCAGAATTGGCTGGCCGACAGAAGGCAGAGAGTGGTTGTAGATGAAAAGTATTCTACCTGGAGGTCAGTGTTGGGTGGTGTCCTGCAGGGCTCTGTTCTTGGGCCTTTGGTCTTTGTAGTTTTTATAAATGACTTGGATGAGGAGGTTGAGGGATGGGTTAGTAAGTTTGCCGATGATACAAAGTTGGAGCTCACAGAGAGCTGTGGAGACAGAGTACTTGTGTATATTTAAGGCTGAGAGAGATAGATTTGTGATCAATTGGAGAATCAAGGATTATAGGGAAAATGCATGAAAGAGGACATGGGGAGTTTCGGATCAGCCATAATCCTATTGAATGTGGAGCAGGCTCGAGGGGCCAAATGGCCTGCTCCTGTTCCTAGTTACTATACTCTTGTAGAAGCCTGAAGGAATTTGGTTAGCTCTGTTGTTGGATGATTAAATCTCTTATTCTTTTAAATTCCAGAGACACTGTTCAACCCTACGTCAGCTCTGGGATCAATCTAGTGAACTTCCTTTAAACTACCTCCAATACAAATACATCCCTGCTCAAGTAGGGGGATTAAAACTGTACACAATATGCCAGGTGAAATCTCACTAATGCCTTGTACATTTGCAGTAATACTTCCCCACTTGTATACTCTGTTCCTTTAGCAACTTTTCCACTTGCTTTCTTTATTAACTGCTGTGCCCGTTGGCTAATTTTCTGTGTTTCCTACCTGAGGACACCCAGATCCTTCTGAACTGAAGCACAGTGAAGTTTCTTTCTATTGAGATGATAAATTACCTTTCTAATTCTCTAACTAAAATGGATAACCTCACACTTATCCATGTTAAACTCTGCCATATTTTGGCCCATTTATTTTAATCTATCCTATGGCAGGGAGACCAGAATTGAATGTAGTATTCTAAAAGTTGCCTCACCAATGTCCTATACAGCCACAACACAATGTCTCCATTCCGATATATTTTAGAATACTGCGGTCACAATCCTTGTCTCCCTGCTATAGGAAAGATGTTGTTAAACTTGAAAGGGTTCAGGAAAGATTTACAAGGATGTTGCCAGAGTTGGAGGGTTTGAGCTATAGGAAAAGGCTGGGGCTAGTTTCCCTGGAGTGGCGGAGGCTGAGGGGTGACCTTATAGAGGTTTATAAAATCATGAAAGGCATGGATAGGATAAATAGGCAAGGTCTTTTCCCTGAGGTGGGGGAGTCCAGAACTGGAGGGGCATAGATTTAGGGTGAGAGGGGAAAGATTTAATAGGGATCTGAAGGACTTTTCCATGCAGAGGGTGGTACATGTATGGACCCAGCTGCCAGAGGAAGTGGTGGAGGCTGGTACAATTACAGCATTTAAAAGGCACCTGGATGGATATATGAATAGGAAGGGTTTTGAGGGAAATGGGCCAAATGCTGACAAATGGGACTTGATTAGGTTAGGATATCTGGACAACATGGACGAGTTGGACCAAAGGGTCAGTTTCTGTGCTGTATCATTTTCTGACTCTAACAACAGTTAAAGACTGAGCTTCCATTGGCATCTGAGGTAGAGAATTCTAAAAGTTCCCAACTATCTGAGTAAAAACAAAATTCCCATCTCAGTTCTAAGTGCCTTATTTTACAATTATAACCCGTGGTTCTAGACTCCTAACCGGGGAAACATCCTCACTGTATTTATCCTGTCTGTCCCTTTAAGTATTTTGTAAATTTTCAAGGCGGTCACCTCTCATTCTTCAAGAATACAGTCTCACATTTTCACAGTCTCACTTCAGAGGACAGTCTCACCTTCCTGGGAACAAGTCTAGTAAACCTCCCTCTACGGCAATAATCTCTTTCCTGAGATAAAACTGAAACTGTGTGTAGATGTGGTCTAAACAAGCTCTAACACTATTTCCTATGTAACTGACAGTGGTTATACACCATATAAAAGTTCAATGTCCCCCTGTATAAGTATTAATTACAACCAAGATGGAAAACTAAACTGACCACATATACAAGACCTGCAAGCTGTGGACTACCGACCAATGCCTACTCTGCACCAGATTCACAAGACACACTTAATCTCTTCATTTCTGGATGCAAATAACTCAGCCTGTCCTTAAATATTGCTTAAACAAAACTCATTTCAAGTCACACTGACCCAGCCAAATATTCTGGCAAGTCATAGAGATGTACAGCACGGTATCGCACCCTTTGATCCAACTCATCCATGCCAACCAGATATCCTAACCTAATCTAGTCCCATTTGCCAGCATTTGGCCCATATCCCTCTAAACCCTTCCTTTTCACATACCCATCCAGATGCCTTTTAAATGCTGTAATTGTACCAGCCTCCACCACTTCCTCTGGCAGCTCATTCCATACACGCACCACCCTCTGTGTGAAAAGGTTGCCCCTTAGGGCCCTTTTAAATCTTTCCCCTCTCACCCTGAGTCATAGAACATAGAAGAATACAGCGCAGTACAGGCCCTTTGGCACTCGATGGTGGATAGGCCATCTTACAAACTCTATCCACCTGAGTGACAACCTTCAAAGATCTATGTACATAGACCCCTAAACCTTCTTTTCTCCAATGAAAACAACCCCAGGTGCCTCAGCCTTTCCTCATACGATCTTTCTACAATATCAGGCAACATCCTGGTAAACCTCCTCTGCACCCATTCCAGTGCCTCCACATCCTTCCTATAGTATGGCGACCAAAACTGCACACAATACTCCAGATGCGGCCGCACCAGAGTCTTATACAACTGCAACATTACCTCAGTACTCCGGAACTCAATTCCTCTACCAATAAAAGCCAGTACGCCATATGCCTTCTTCACCGCACTATTTACCTGTAACTATGGCAGCAGAGAGGTCTTTAAGCTAATAGTTGGGGCAAGGGATCAAATGAGGAGAGAAATGGTAAAGGGAAAGAACAAACTAAGAGAACACAACAGTAATTTGGGTCATGATTGCCACAAAATGACAAAAAAGGAATTTTGACCCAGTGATACTGAAAGAACGACGATATATTTTCAAGTCAGGATAGGGAGTGGCTTGGAGGGGAGCTTGTAGGTGGTGGTGTTCCCATGTATCTGCTGTCCCTGTCCTTCTAGATTGAAGTGGTTGTGGCTTTTGAAGTTGTTTAAGAAGAAGCCCTAGTGAATTTCTGGAGTGCATCTTGTAGATAGTACACACTGCTACTACTGAGCATCGGTGATGGAGGGAGTGGATATGGTGCCAATCAAATGGGCTGCTTTGTCCTGGAGGGTGTTGAGCTTCTTGAGTGTTATTGGAGCTGCACTTATCCTGGTAAGTGAGGAGTATTCAATCACACTCCTGACATGAGCTTTGTAGATGGTGTAAGTCAGGAGATGAGTTATTCACTGCAAGAATCCTTGCATTTTATGACAATACAAAGATAGGTCAGAAAGTAAGTTGTGAAGAGGAAGTTAAAAAGACTACAACAAAATATACAGTGATTAAGTAAGAAAGCAAAACTTTGGGAGGTGAAGTAAAGTATGGGTAAATGCGAACTTGTCCACTTTGACTGGGAGAATGAGAGAGCAGTACACTGTTTAACTGGAGAGAGATTGCAGAACTTGGTGGTACAGAGGGACATGGATGTAAATCCATTACAGATAGTTTACTGGTTCAGCAAGTGATTAGAAAGACAAATGGAATGTTGATATTTATTGCAAGGGGACTGAAATATAAAATTGGGACATTTTACTGGCGCTGCACAGAGCAAAGGTGAGACTATATTTGGAGTACCACACACAGTTTTGGTCTCCTTATTTAAGAAAAAGGTCTCATTGTTTTAAAAGCAGTTCAGAAAAGATTCACATATCTGATCCCTGGGATGAAGGGCTGGTCATATGAAGAAAGATTAAATAGGTTAGATTTGTAAAAACTGAAAGAACTGTGGATGCTGGAAACCAAAAATAAAACAGAAATTGCTCAGCAGGTCTGGCAGCATCTGTGGAGAGTAATCAAGAGTTAAAATTTCTGATCCAGTAACCCTTTCTTAGGTAGCTAGGAGAAAGTTGTTTTTTATGCAGAGATAGGGTTGGGGGACGGATAAGGAGTAAATAATAGGTGAAGATAGAGCTCAAAGGGAGAGAAGAACAGTTGGACAGTGAGGTTTGTATCCATTACAATTTTCCTCTGTGACCATTCCTCTGATAAACCTCTTTGAGTACTGTCAAGGGGAATGGCCTCTCATAGGAAAACAGCAACAGAAATTCCTGGCTCCATAGTTGGATCTGCTGCACATTGGAGGTGCAGAAAGTGTGGAAACGCAAAAGTTCATAGGGAATTCAGCTGAAAGGAGAATAGACAGGCATTTCTTGTGGCAGCAAATGAGACTCCAGGATGATATGTTGCCTCCCTGATGCCAAGGTAAAGAAAGTCTCAGAGCAACCACAGGAGATCCTGGAGGGGAAGGCTGAACACCCAGTACGAATTGCATTGGTTAAAAAAAAAGGGAATGATGTCCTAAATACCGAATATAGGGAGTTGAGAAGCAAGTTGAGAAGTAGGAACGCAAAGGTGGTTATCTCAGGATTACTACCAATGCCATGTGCAAATCAGGGTAGAAATAGCAGGAAATATCGATGAACAGGTGGTTAAAGAGGAGTTGTGAGGTGGAGGATTTCAGATTCCAGGGACATTGGGACCAATTCGGGGGGGAGTTGGGACCAGCACAAACTGGACACGTTACAGCTCAGCAGGACCGAGGCTAATGCCTTCGGGGGAGTATTTGCTGGAGTGCTTGAGGACCGTTTAAACTAAATTAGTTGAGGAAGGGGAACCTATACAAGAAGTCAGAGGAAGGCAAATCAAGGACAAAAATTTGAAAAGGAATAAGAGAAGTGAAAAGCAGAGGAATCAAAGTCAAATTCAAAAAGGCTACAGTAACAATTAGTGGGAATTGGACAAGGGACATTTTAAAGAAAAGCCTTAAGGCATTGTGCCTGAACACATGGTGCATTTGAAATAAAGTGGATGCAAATAGGTGTAAATGACTTTGATATAATTGGGATTATGAGGACATGGCTGCAAGATGTCCAACAATAAGAGCAGAACATCAGGAGTATTCAGTAGTTAGGAAGGAGAGACAAAAACTGAAAGGGCAGTGAAGTTGTGTTACTGGTCAAAGAGGATATAACTACAATATTGAGGAAAGATATTTGCTCAGACAGTGTAGAATCTGTGTGGGTAAAATTAAGAAAAACCATGGGGTAAGAAACATTAGTAGGGATGGTATGTAGACCACCCAAGCTGTATCGGTGATGGTGGGAATGACATTAAGCAGAAATCTGAGATGCTGTAAAGGAACATCTGTAATTATGGGTGACTTTAATACGCATATAGATTGAGTGAGTCAATTTTTTTTAAAAATTAGATTACTTACAGTGTGGAAACAGGCCCTTCGGCTCAACAAGACCCACCCCTACATTTACCCCTGCACCTAACACTACGGGCAATTTAGCGTGTCCAATTCACCTGACCTGCACATTTTTGGACTGTGGGAGGAAACCGGAGCACGCGAAGGAAACCCATGCAGACATGGGGAGAATGTGCAAACTCCACACAGTCACCTGAGGTGGGAATTGAACCCGGGTCTCTGGCGCTGTGAGGCAGCAGTGCTTGCCACCGTGCCACCCACAAGAAATTAGTGGCTTTTAATGAGTACAACACCGTGAGTAGGATCCGAACCTGCGTGGGGAACCCCGTTGGATTTCAAACCCAACGCCTTAACCACTTGGCCATCACAGCTGCAATGTCATGGAGGAGGATTCCCTGGAGCATCTTCAGGATGGTTTTCTAGGCCAATACATTGAGGATTCAGCGAGAGATCAAGCCAACTTCGTGGGTATTATGCAATATGAAAGGAATACTTGGAAATGTAATTGTGAGAGACCCCTTGGGGATGAGTAACCATAATTTGATAGAATTCTTTGTCAAGATAGAGAGTGAGGCAGTTGATTTTGAGACTCAGACCCAAAATCTAAATAAGGGAAACTACGATGGCATGAGGCATAAGCTGGCTGTGATGGATTGGAAAATGTAACAGAAAAGAATGACAGTGGCTATGCAATGGCAAACTTTCAAAGAGCAAGTTGGTGAATTACAAAAACTGTTTATTCCTGACAGACACAAGTGAACAGTGACCAAACCATCGCTTATGAAGAAAGTTAGAGATAGTATTAAATGCAAAGATGAGGCATACAAATTGGCAAGAAAAATACAATAGGTCTGAGGATTAGAACAGCTTAGAAGTCAGCAAAGGATTAAGAAGGTAAAAGAGAGTATGCAAGTAAGCTTGGGAGAACGTAAGAACTAACTGTAAAAGTTTAAACAGATCTATAAAGAGGAAAGGTTTGGTGAAAACTAATGTAAATCCCTTACAGTCAGAATCAGGGAATACAAAATGGGGAACAAAGAAATGACTGACAAACTAACTTCATACTTCACTTCCGTCTTCACAAAGGGGAAGACAAGTAATGTCACAAAAATTACAAAGTTTAATGTGAGGGCAGAAACAAAAGTGAAATGGTGTTGGAGAAAGTTATGGGATTAAAGGCTGATAAATCCCCAAAGACTGACAACCTACATCCCAGAGTACTTCAGGAAGGAGCCCTAGAAATAATGGATGCATTGGTGGTCATCATCTAAAGGCACAGCAGATGCAATATTATGTGGATAAATGTGAGATTATCCACTTTGGTGGCAAAAATAAGAAGGCAGATAAGTATTTGAATGGTTATACATTGAGACAGGGGAATGAATGTTCAATGAGCTCTGGGTGTCCTCTTACACCAGTTGCTGAAAGTAAGCGAGCAGGTGCAGCAGGCAGTAAGGGAAACAAACTGGGTGTTGGCCGTGTCGAATGGCAGAGCAGCCTCGATGGGCCAAAGGGCCTAATTCGGCTCTTCTATCGTATGGTTGTATGGTCATAGCAAGAGGATTTGAATACAGGATGTCTTGCTGTAGTTATATGGGGCAGTGGTGAGGCCACATCTGGGATACCGCATGCAGTCTTGGTCTGCTGATCTGAAGAAGGATGTTCTTGCTATAGAGGCAGTGCAGGAAGGTTTACCAAACTGATTTCTGGAATAGTTGGACTGACGTATGAGGAGAAATTAAGTCAGTCAGGATGGAATTCACTACAGTTTTGAAAAATGTGGGGGGAATCTCACAGAAACCTATAAAATTCTAACAGGACTAGACAGGGTAACACAGAAAGAATGTTCCAGATGGTGGTGGAGTCCAGAACTAGGGGTCATAGTTTAAGGATAAGGGGTAAATATTTTAGGACTGAGAATGGGAGAAAGGTCTTCACCCAGAGTGTGACCTATGCCTACTTCTAAGACCTATTTTCCTAGATTCCAATTCTTTCTCTCACACCTGTTGAAAGAGAGGCTCTGTTCTTGGAAGCCACTTCATTCAAAAGATTGGCAGCAACAGCTCCAGCTCTACAGACAAGGGCAGCAAGTATCTGATAACAAACACGTGGCTACACAATGGCATGGACTGAGCCCTCAATTTTGAAGAATACAGGACATTTAGGAAGGACAGGAAAGTAGGAATATGAGAAAGTGGTTCTATTAATTAATGATCGTACCAGGACAATAGAGATGGATAACCAGCAAAGATGTGGAAATGGTTGAGGTCATGATGAGAAATAATAAAGGCAAGAAGTCACTTGTGGGAGTGGGGTATAGGCCCCTTACAGTAACCCCATGGTACAGTGGAGCATTAAAGAAGAAATAACAGGAGACTGTCAGAAAGGCAAGGTGATACTCCTGGGAGATCTTCATAAACACATAGACTCGAAACTTCAGCCTGAAAAATGTAGTCTCGAAGTTCATAGAATTAACTTTGCTAGAGTTTCTTATAACACCATGTCCTGGAGCCAACCAGCAAGTAAGTTCTACTCGACCTAGGTGTATGCAATGAGATCAGGTTAATGAGAAGCTGCCCCAAAGTTTCAGTGACCATAGTATAATTGAATTTTACTTTCAGTTCGAGGAAGAGAGGAGTGAATCCAAGATAAGTTTAAATTTGAATGAGGGGCATTAGGTGGGCACGAAAGCAAAGTTGGCTTAAATGAATTGGCAAATGTGGTTAAAGGATAGGGAAATGTAATGACAGACATTTAAGGGGATATTACACAATACACAGAATAGATGCAGTCCAAGAAGTAAGAAAAATTCCAAGGATGGACCCACTCTTTGTGATTAACAAGAAATGTTAAAGATAACATCAAACTAAAAGGAAAAGCATATCATAATCATTGTCAGTGATCACTCGCTCTCTAGTATATTAGCCACCTCGGGAATTCTATATGACTGGTCCTGGGTTCCATTGGACCTTATGTAGCTGATAGGCCTGATCCTCGAGCCAAATCTCCGGCTACACATTTAGCAGCAGTTTCCAGGAGATGGGAGTGGTTGACTTTATTTTACAGGCCGTTGGTAGATGAGCTCACTGGATGTAGTTTCCCAGCCAGGTTGGTGATGGAACAGACTATTTTTAGAGCACCTTTTCTAGTCTCTACCCCATGCAGGAGTCTGCAGAAACACTCTCCTGTTCCTGTTGCAAGAGCAAAACCACTGAGTCAAACTCCATCATTTACATGCCAGTCTAAAACTAGGGACTGCCAGATCCACAATCCTGTTCCGACTACGTTTCACTGCAGGGCTGGTGGTGTGGGTTGGAGGATGAATCGCTCTAGGTACACTTCTTGTGTAGGACCTCTTTTAATGTGAGAATGCTGTTGCACATCAGTGGACACAAGCTCCAGTGGCAAGGAAACCTTGACAACTGGAAGTCTCCGTATTGCTGCAGTCTGAATCCTCTGTCACAACTATTGATATCATGCAAATACTTTCTGCTTGGATCTCCATTGAGGATTTGTTTTGGATTGAACTTTGTCTGGTTCCTCCCCTTACTCTAACCTTACTCACAGGCCGGCAGATTCTGGAAAAATGCAGATGTAGCAGGGTTGTTGCTATGGGTGATTTCAACATCCCAATATTGATTGGAACCTCCTTAGTGCAGATAGTTTGGATGGAGCCGTTTTTGTCAGGTGTGTTCAGGAGGGTTTCCTTACTCAGTATGTAGACAGGCTGACAAGGGGAGAGGCCATTTTGGATTTGGTGCTCGGCAATGAGCCCGGACAGGTGTCAGATCTCGCGGTGGGAGAACACTTTGGTGACAGTGATCACAACTGCCTCACATTTACCATAGCCTTGGAGAGGGAAAGGAGCAGATATTTAATTGGGAAAAAGGAAATTATTAGACAGGAGTTGGGAATTACAGACTGGAAGCAATTGTTCCACAGAAAGGCACAACAGACATGTGGAAACTGTTTAAGGAGCAGTTGTTGCAAATAATGCACAAATTTGTTCCTCAGAGACAGGTAAGATTAAGGAACCTTGGTTGACAAGAACAGAGGAGTTTCTCATCAAAAGGAAGAAGGCAGCTTACGTTAGGTGAAGGAAGCAAGGATCTAGCACAGCTTTAGAGGATTACAGATTTGCTAGAAAGGAGCTCAGAAATGGTCTGAGGAGAGCCAGGAGGGGGCATGAAAAAGGCTTGGCAACAAGGATTAGGGAGAACCTAAAGGCATTTTACTCATACGTGAGGAATGAAGGTAGGGCTGATCAGGGATAGCGTTGGGAAATTGTGCATGGAGTCTGAGCAGATAGGGGAAGCCCTAAATGAGTTTTCTGCTTCGGTTTTCACTAAGGAAAGGAATTTGTTGTGAATGAGAACTTTGAGGAGCAGGGAATCAGGCTTGAACAGATCAGGATTGATGATGTTGATGTACTGGAAATTATGGAAAACATTCAGATTGATAAGTCCCCAGGGCCAGACCAGATTTATCCTAGGCTGCTCCAGGAGCGAGAAAGGAGGTTGCTAAGCCACTGGCAAAGATCTTTGCCTCCTCACTCTCCACGGGAGTCATACCGGAAGATTGGAAGGAGACAAATGTTGTTCCTCTTTTCAAGAAGGGTAATAGGGAAATCTCTGGCAATTACAGACCAGTCAGTCTTACGTCTGAGGCCAGCAAAGCTTTGGAAATAATTCTGAAGGATAGGATAAATGAGTATTTGGCAAAGCATAGCGTGATTAAAGGCAGTCAGCATGGCTTTGTGAGGGGCAGGTCATGCCTCACAAATCTTATTGAGTTCCTTGAGGAGGTGACAAGACACGTCAACAAAGGTCGAGTAGTGGATGTGGTGTATATGGACTTCAGCAAGGCATTGATAAGGTTCTCCATGGTTGGCTCATTCATAAAGTCAGGAAGTATGGGATACAAGAAAATTTGGCTATCTGGATTCAGAATTGGTTGGCTGACAGAAGGCAGAAAGTGGTTGTAGATGGAAAGTATTCTGCCTGGAAGTCAGTGTTGAGTGGTGTGCCGCAGGGATCTGTTCTTAGGTCTCTAGTCTTTGTAGTTTTTGTAAATGACTTGGATGAGGAGGTTGAGGGATGGGTTAGTAAATTTGCAGATGACACAAAGGTTGGAGGTGTCGTCGATAGTATTGAGAGCTATTGCAGACTGCAGCGCGACATAGACAGGATGCAGAGCTGGGCTGAGAAATGGCAGATGGAGTTCAATCTGGATAAATGCAAAGTGATGCATTTTGGAAGGTTGAACTTGAATGCTGATTATAGGATTAAAGACAGGAATCTTGGCAATGTGGAGGAACACAGGGATCTTGGTGTGCCTCAAAGTTGCCACCCAAGTGGATAGGGTTTTTAAGAAAGCATGTGGTGTTTTGGCTTTCATTAACAGGGAGATCGATTTTAAGAGCCGTGAAGTTTTGCTACAGCTCTACAAGACCCTGGTGAGACAACACTTGGAATATTGTGCCCGGTTCTGGTCGCCCTACTATAGGAAAGATAGAGAGGCTTTGGAGAGGGTGCAAAGATGGTTTACCAGGATGCTGCCTGGACTGGAGGGCTTGTCTTATGAAGAAAGGTTGACTAAGATTGGACATTTCTCTCTGGAGAGAAGGAGGAAGAGAGGTGACCTGATCGAGATTTACAAGATAGTGAGAGGCATGAATAGAGTCGATAGCCAAAGACCTTTCCCCAGGGTATGATTGACTGATTATGAGGGGTCATAGTTTTAAGATATTAGGAGAAAGGTATAGAGGAGATGTCAGAGGAAGGTTATTTACACAGAGAGTTGTGAATGCATGGAATGTATTGCCAGTGGTGGTGGTGGAAGCAGAGTCACTGGGGACATTTAAGCTATTGCTGGACATGCACATGGATAGCAATGAATTGAGGGGTGCGTAGGTTAAGTTATTCTATCTTACAATAGGTTTAACCCTCGGCACAATACCATGGGCCAAAGGGCCTGTTCTGTGCTGTACCTTTCTGTGTTCTATGTACTGTCATGGGTGGCCCTGTCAGGAGCTGGGAAATCCTGACAGCCTCAGTCTTGCAATCAACAGGACACTCAAACCTCTCCATCACAGCAAGGTGGCAATCCATGGAGAGGATGGAAGATTGGACAGAATCTTGGAAACAGCAAAGAATAGCCGAAAAAATATTTTTAAAAGGGGAAATGTTAAGAGTACAAGAGAAAGCTAACCAGAAATATAAAATCAGTTGGCAGTAATCGACACGGTGGCACAGTGGTTAGCACTACTGCCTCACAGCGCCGGAGACCTGGGTTCAATTCCCGCCTCAGGTGACTAACTGTGTGGAGTTTGCACGTTCTCCCCGTGTCTGCGTGGGTTTCCTCCAGGTGCTCCGGTTTCCTCCCACTGTCCAAAGATGTGCAGGTCAGGTGAATTGGCCATGCTAAATTGTCCATAGTGTTAGGTAAGGGGTAAATGTAGGGGTATGGGTGGGTTGTGCTTCGGCGGGTCGGTGTGGACTTGTTGGGCTGAAGGGCCTGTTTCCACACTGTAATGTAATCTAATCTAATCTGGTTTCTATAAATATTTAAAGATA
>NC_057714.1:116714913-116716643 GCF_004010195.1 Chiloscyllium plagiosum | reverse complement strand
AGGAGGCACTCACCCAGTAGATTAAGTCGTTCAAACTCAGTTAATGATCAGGAACAACAGGATGTGACTGTAAGTGAGGCAGGTAGGGGGATTCTGAGTACAGGAGTGGAGGAGCCTCAGCCCCTGACCTTGTCCAACAGGTATGAGATTCTTGCCCCCTGTGAGGATGAGGAAAAGGACTGTGGACAGGATGAGCCAGCTGACCACGGCACCATGTTGCAGAAGGCCATTCAAGAGGGGAGGGGGAGCAAAAAGTAGTTGTTATAGGGGATTCTATAACTAGGGGGACAGATAGTATCCTTTGCGAGCCGGATTGGGAGTCCCGCAAGATGTGTTGCCTGCCCAATGACAGGGTGCAGGGCATCTCTGACTGGCTTGAAAGGATATTGAGTGGGAGGGGGAGGATCCAGTTGTTGGGGTCCACATTGACTAACAACACAGGCAAAGCTAGAAAGAAGGACCTGTTTGGAGACTATCAAGCACTAGGAAGGAAATTGAAGAACAGGTCCTCGAGGGTCATAATCTCTGGATTACTGCTCAAGCCACGTGCTAACTGGCATAGGGGTAAGAAAATTAGGGAAGTAAACACGTGGCTAAGAGATTGGTGTGGGAAAGAGGGATTCCAATTTCATGAGATATTGGCATCAGTTTTGGAACCGGGGGATCTGTACCGATGGGACGGTCTCCACCTGAACCGATCTGGAACCAGTGTTCTGTCGAAAAGGGTAAATAGGGTGGTCACTGGGACTTTAAACTTGTGAATCGGAGGGAAGGGAAAGTGACAGGGAGTATGGAATAAAGTAGAAAGATAAACAGCAGGTTGCCATGTATGCAGGGTTTATATTCAAGGCAGACTAGGAAAAAAGCAAAAAGGAAGGATAACTTAGGACATATTACAAGAAATGCTGGAAATCATGAGGATAAGAAAAATAGCATTAATTCGCTTTACCCGAACGCTCATAGTATTCGTAACAAAGTAGATGAATTAACGGCACAAATTATCATGAATGATTATGATGTGGTAGGCATCACAGAGGTGTTGATGCAGGGGGTTCAGGACTGGCAGTTAAACTTCCAAGGATTTACAACTCATTGTAAAGACAGGGAAGTAGGCAGAGAAGGGTGGGGTTGCCTTGTTAATTAAGAATGAAATTAAATCTATGGCACTAAATGACATAGGGTCAGATGATGTGGAATCTGTGCGGGTAGAGTTGAGGAACCACAAAGGAAAGAAAACCATAACGGGAGTTATGTACAGACCTCCAAACAGTGGTCAGGACCAGGGGCACAAGATGTACCAGGAAATAGATAGGGCATGTCAGAAAGGGAAGGACCCAGTGATCATGGGGGGACTTAAATATGCAGGTAGACTGGGTGAATAATATTGCCGGTGGATCCAAAGAAAGGGAATTCATGGATTGCTTACAGGATGGCTTTTTGGAACAGCTTGTCATGGAGCCCTCAACGGAGCAGGCTATTCTGGACTAAGTGCGAAGTTATCCGCCAGATTTTATAAAAGATCTTAAAGTATGGGAATAGTTAGGAGGCAACAATCATAATATGTGTTCGGATTAGAGTGGTGCTGGAAAAGCACAGTAGGTCAGGCAGCATCCGAGGAGCAGGAAAATTGACATTTCGGGCAAAAGCCCTTCATCAGGAATAGAGGCAGGAAGCCTCCAGGTTGGAGAGATAAATTGGGGTGGGGGGAGAGAATGGGGCTGGGGAGAAGA
>NC_057714.1:116709793-116714447 GCF_004010195.1 Chiloscyllium plagiosum | reverse complement strand
AATAGAGGCAGGGACCAAGATAAATGGGAGGGGGGTATGGGGCTGGGGAGAAGGTAGCAAAGAGTACAATAGGAGAATGGGGGTGGGGATGGAGGTGATTGGTCAGAGAGGAGGGTGGAGTGGAGAGGTGGGAAGGGAGATTGGCAGGTAGGAGTGGTCATGAGGACACTGCTGAGCAGGAAAGTTGGAACTGGGGTGAGGTGGGGGGAAGGGAAATGAGGAAACTGGTGAAGTCCACATTGATGCCCTGGAGTTGAAGTGTTCTGAGGCGGAAGATAAGGCATTCTTCCTCCAGGCCTAGGGTGGTGAGGGAGGGCGGTGGAGGAGGCCCAGGACCTGCATGTCCTCGGCAGAGTGGGAGGGGGAGTTGAAATGTTGGGCCACGGGGGGGGGGGGGGTTGATTGGTGCAGTGTCCCAGAGATGTTTCCTACAGCGCTCTGCGAGGAGGCGTCCAGTTTCCTCAATGTAGAGGAGACCGCATCAGGAACAATGGATACAATAAATGACATGGATGTGCAGGTAAAACCTTGATGGATGTGGAAGGCTCCTTTGGGGCCTTGGATGGAGGTGAGGGAGGAGGTGTGAGCGCAGGTTTTGCAATTCCTGTGGTGGCAGGGGAGGGTGCCAGGACGGGAGGGTGGGTTGTTGGGGAGCGTGAACCTGACCAGGTGGTCACGGACTGAATGATTTTTGTGGAAAGCGGAAATGGGTGGGGAGGGAAATATATCCCTGGTGCTGGGGTCCGTTTGGAGGTGGCAGAAATGTCAGCGGATGATGGAGCTTATGTGAAGGTTGGTAGGGTGGAAGGTGAGCACCAGGGGGGTTCTGTCCTTGTTACGGTTGGAGGGGTGCAGTTTGAGGGCGGAAGTGCGGGATGTGGATGAGATGCATTGGAGGGCATCTTTAACCACGTGGGAAGGGAAATTACGGTCTCTAAAGAAGGAGGCCGTCTGGTGTGTTCTGTGGTGGAACTGGTCCTCCTGGGAGCAGATACGGCGGAGGCGGAGGAATTGGGATTACAGGATAGCATTTTTGCAGGAGGTAGGGTGGGAAGAGGTGTAATCCAGGTAGCTATGGGAGTCAATGGGTTTGTAAAAAATGTTAGTGTCAAGTTGGTCTTCATTAATGGACATGGAGAGGTCCAGGGAGGGGAGAGAGGTGTCAGAGATGGTCCAGGTGAACTTAAAATCGGGGTGGAATGTGTTGGTGAAGTTGATGAATTGCTCAACCTCCTCATGGGAGCATGAGGTGGTGCCGATGCAGTCATCAATGTAGCGGAGGAAGAGGCTTCTGCCTAACAATCACAATATGATAGAGTTCAGTCTGCAGTTAGAAAGAGAGAAGGCAAAAATCAGATGTAATGGTATTACAGTAAAATAAAAGTAATTACAGGGGCATGAGAGAGGAACTGATGAAAATCGACTGGAAGCAGAGCCTAGTGGGGAAAACAGTTGAGCAACAATGGCAGGGAAGTGATTGCTGGGCCTCTTGTTGAGATATTTGTATCATTGATAGTCACAGGTGAGGTGCCGGAAGTCTAGAGGTTGGCTAACGTGGTGCCACTGTTTAAGAAGAGTAATAAGGACAAGCCAGGGAACTATAGACCAGTGAGCCTGACATCAGTGATGGGCAGGTTGTTGGAGGTAATCCAGAAGGTATGATGTATATGTATTTGGAAAGGCAGTCAATATGGCTTTGTGTGAGGGAAATTGTGTCTCACAAACTTGATTGAGTTTTGTGAAGAACAAAGAGGATTGATGAAGGCAGAGCGGTAGGTGTGCTCTATATGGACTTCAGTAAGGCATTCCACAAGGTTGTGGGAGACTGGTTAACACGTTTAGAGCTCACAGAATACAGGGGAACTAGCCATTTGGATACAGAATTGGCTCAAAGGTAGAAGACAGGGTTGTTTTTCAGACTGGAGGCCTGTAACCAGTGGAGTGCCACAAGGATCGGTGCTGGGTCCACTACTTTTCGTCATTTATATAAATGATTTGGATGTGAACATAGGAGGTATAGTTAGTAAGTTTGCAGATGACACCAAAATTGGAGGTGTAGTGGACAACGAAGAAGGTTACCTCAGATTAACAAAGAGAGAAATAAGGAAGGAGAGCCTTACAGGAGGCTGCTGAGTAAGGTGAGGACCCATGGTGTTCGAGGTGAGCTACTAAGATGGATTGAAGATTGGCTGTCTGACAGAAGGGAGAGAGTTGGGATAAAAGATTCTTTTTCGGAATGGAAGCTAGTGACAAGTGGTGTCCCGCAGGGTTCAGTGTTGGGGCCGCAGCTGTACACCTGAGATAATAATGATCTGGATGAAGGGACTGAGGCATTCTGGCAAAGTTTGCCAATGATACGAAGTTGGGCAGATAGTACTGTGGAGGTGGGGAGGCTGCAGAAAGATTTAGACAGTTTAGGAGAGTAGAAAGTGAGGTCTGCAGATGCTGGAGATCAGAGCTGAAAATGTGTTGCTGGAACAGCGCAGCAGGTCAGGCAGCATCCAGGGAACAAGAGAATCGACGTTTCGGGCATAAGCCCTTCTTCAGGAATTGAAGGGGTTATGCCCGAAACGTCGATTCTCTTGTTCCCTGGATGCTGCCTGACCTGCTGCGCTGTTCCAGCAACACATTTTCAGCTCAGTTTAGGAGAGAGTCCAGGAAACAGCTGATGAAATTCAATGTGAGCAAATGTGAAGTCTTGCACTTTGGAAAAAAGAATACAGGTGTGCATTATTTTCTGAACGGTGAGAAAATTCATAAAGTCGAAGTACAAACGATCTGGGAGTGCTAGTTCAGGATTGTTAAAGGTTAACTTGCAGGTTGAGTCTGTGATTAAGAAAGGGAACGTAATGTTGTCATTTATCTCAAGAGGGTTGGAATGTAAAACCAGTGATGTGCTCTGAGTCTTTACAAAGCTCTGGTTAGGCCCCTTTAGAATACTGTGTCTAATTTTGGGCCCTACACCTCAAGAAGGACATACTGGCACAGGAGCATGTCCAGCGGAGATTCACACAGATGATCTCTGGAATGGTAGGCCTAATATACGATGAGGATCCTGGGATTGTATTCATTAGAGTTTAGAAGTTTGATGGGGAGATCTAATAGAAACTTACAAGATAATGCATGGCTTACAAAGGGTGGATGCTGGCAAGTTGTTTCTATTAGGCAGGGAGACTAGGAACCATGGGCACAGTCTTAGAATTAGAGGAGGTCAATATAGAACGGAAATGAGGAGACATTTCCTCAGCAAGAGAGTGGTGGACCTGTGGAATTCATTGCCATGGAGCGCAGTGGAGGCCAGGACATTAAATGTCTTCAAGGCAGAGATTGATAAATTCTTGATCTTGCAAGGAATTAAAGGCTACTAGGAGAGTGTGGGTAAATGGAGTTGAAATGCCCATCAGCCACGATTAAATTGCAGAGTGGACTCGATGGGCCGAATGGCCTTACTTCCACTCTTGTGGTCATATGACCTCTCAGTATTCTGTAAGTTTCAATCAGATCCTCTCTCATCCTCTTACCTCCTTCGAATGCAGACCCAGGGTCCTCAACTGCTCTTGATACAATAAACCCTTTGTTCCTGGGATCATTCTTGTAAACTTCCTCTGGACTACCTCCAATGCCAGCACATCCTTCCTTAGATACAGGGCCCAAAACTGCTCACAATATTCTAAATGCAGTCTGAGTAGAGCCTTGTACAGTCTCAGCAGGACATCGCAGCAATTGTATTCTAGCCCTGTTGAAATGAATGCTAACATTACATTTGCCTTCCTAACTGCGAAGTGAAACTTCATTTTAATCCGAAGAGAATCCAGAACTATGACTCCCAAGTCTCTGTGCTTCAAATATTTGAAGTCTTTCCCCATTTAGAAAATAGTCTACATCTCTATTCTTCCTACCAAAGTACATACCCTCACAATTTGCCACATCGTATTCCATCTGCCATTTCTTTGTCCACTCTCCTAGCATGCCCAAGTCCTTCTGTAGGTTCCTCAACACTACCTGTCCCTCCACCTTTATTTGTCTCTCCCCTGCTCCCTCTCTGCCTCTCTCTACTTTTTCTCCACTCTTTCTCCACCTCCCCTCTCCTCCTGTCTCCACCTTCTTTTTGTCAACCCCCCTCCCCCATTCAACCACCCTCTCTCTTTCATTGTTCCTTTGCTCCCCCGCTCCAATCTATCAATCTCCATCTCCATGTCACCATCTCTCTATCTCTCTCAGTCTCTCTCTTCCCCACACTCTCTCCCTCTCACGGTCTCTCGCATGCAGTGTCATAAAATATAGAAACAGACTCTTTGGCCCAACTTGGTTTCCTAAACCGATCTAGTCCCATTTGCCCACAGTTGGTCCATATCCCTCTAAACCTTTTCTATCCATGTACCTGTACAAATCTTTTTTTAAGTGTTGTAATTGTACCTACCTCTACCACTTCCTCTGGCAGCTTGTTCCATATACACACCACCTTCTGTATGAAAAAGGTGCTTCTCAGATCCCTTTTACATTAAACCTACTCCCTCCAATGCAGTCCTTGCATGGAATTTTGTAGACGACGTTGGTTTTGTCCATGGGTTGTACTGGGTCTTTTAAGTTTGTTAGTTTTTGTTTGAGAGTGTTGGTGGGTTTGTGTGCTACTAGGATTCCGAGGGGTCTTAGT
>NC_057714.1:116706907-116709621 GCF_004010195.1 Chiloscyllium plagiosum | reverse complement strand
GTTTTGTGATGACAAAGGTGTCATCTACGTAGCGGACCCAGGTTTTTGGTTTGATGGTTGGTAGGGCTGTTTGTTCTAGTCTTTGCATTACTGCTTCTGCTATGAATCCTGATAGTGGAGATCCCATGGGTGTGCCGTTGGTTTGTTTGTAGATTACGTTGTTGAAGGTGAAGTGGGTGGTGAGGCACAAGTCCACTAGCTTCATGATGTTTTCATTGGTAATGTGATTGATGGTGGTTGGGGTGTGTGTGATGGTCTCTTCTAAAAGTGTGGTAAGTGTTTCCTTTGCCAGGTCGATGTTGATGGAGGTGAACAGTGCTGTTACGTCAAATGAGATCATTGTTTCATCTTCCTCTGTTTTGGTGTTTTGGTCGAAACATCATGGCATAGACAGAGAACACAGGGGTTAATACCTTCAACATATTGTCTAGCTATCACCCATTGTTACAGCTAACCTGAGAATGCAACTTTTAAAAAGAAGGTTTTGTGATTTACACATGAAAGAAGTGAAACTATCATGGTATTCAAACATATGAAAGACTCAACAGACAATCAAGGTATTTTTCAATGTATAATTTCAATTACATCACACTGTAAATTTTTGCTATAAATTCTGTGTCTTAGGATTGAGTCCTCCACTATCACCCAATGAAGGAGCGACACTCCGAAAGCTAGTATGCTTCCAATTAAACCTGTTGGACTATAACCTGGTGTTGTGTGATTTTTAACTTTGTACACCCCAGTCCAACACCAGCATCTCCAAATCGTGGAAAGTTTAAGGGGGATACACGCAGCAAGTACTTCACACAGAGGGTGGTGGGCGTTTGAAATGCGTTGCCAGCAGAGGTGGTAGAGGCAGGCACGGTAGATTCATTTAAGATGCGTCTGGACAGATGCATGAGTAGGTGGGGAACAGGGGGATACAAATGCTTAGGAAATGACTGACAGGTTTAGACAGTACATTTGGATCAGCTCAGGCTTGGAGGGCCGAAAGGCCTGTTCCTGGGCTGTAAATTTTCTTTGTTCTTTGTTTAAATGGCTAGCTCGCCCTGGCTCCCATGTGATCTAACTTCACTAACTGATCTACCATGCAGAACCTTGTCAAAGGCCTTCCTAAAGTCCGTGTAGATAATGTCTACTGCTCTGCCTTCATTTCTCTTCTTCGTCATCTCTTCAAAAATCTCAATCAAGTTGGAGATACATGATTTTCCACACACAAAGCCACACTGACAATACCTAATCAGTCCTTGCCTTTCCGAATGCACGTAAATCCTAACTCTCAGAGTCCCCTCCAACAACTTACCCACCACTGATGCCAGGCTCACTGGTCTGTAGTTCCCTGGCTTTTCCTTATCCCCTTTCTTAAATAATAGCACCACCTTAGCTACCCTCCTGTCTTCTGGCACCTCACCCGTGGCTGTTGATGATATAAATATCTCTGCTAGGGGTCCAACAATTTCTTCCCTAGCTTCCCACGATGTCCTTGGATGCACTTGGTCAGGTTCCAAGGATTTATCCACTTTTATGCATTTTAAGACCTCCAGCACCTCCTCTTTTGTAATATAGACTCTTTTAAAGACATCACTATTTATTTCCTAGAGTACTCTACTTCCATGTCTTTCTCCACAGTAAATACTAACACAAAATATTAGTTTAGGGTCTCACCCATCTCCTGTGGTTCCACATAGTTGATCTTTAACGGGCCCTATTCTCTCCCTCGTTACTCTTTTGCCTTCACGTACTTCTACAATCTCTTTAACCTTATCTGCCAAATCCATCCCATTTCCCATTTTTACCCTCTCGGTTTCTCTCAAGTTCACCCCCACACCCCCTCCACACTTCAAGGGATTCACTTGATCCGAGCTGTCCATGCCTGACAATATGCCCCCCTTGTTTCCTTGACCACAGCCTCAATATTTTACCTCAGATCCTCATTGAATTCAGTTTTCACCATCTGTCATTTTGGGATTTAAACCCTTGGCCCCCAAACATTAGTCTGGAGACCTGAATTACAAGATTATTAGCATCAGCATCAACATTATGCCACTGCCTCCCAAAATCCACTACTTTTAAATAGCTAGGAAAATGATAAGAGCCAGAAAACAGACATAGAGGTCCTGATAGTGCTCTTTGGGAGCCAACTGTCCATCCCTGGTCCCATGTTACTGCGGCTCCATAGATCACATCCCACTATTAACGGTGATTGAAACATAAATGTTCTCCCTGTCATTGCCGCCCTCCCTGACCCATCATGGCGGTTACGGCGGTTGATGGCGGGCGGGAATTTCGGGAACTACAACTCCCAGCGGCCCCCGCGGCACCACTCGACGCCTGCGCAGTGTCTGCGCCCTCTGATCCCGGATGTGTGAGGGGACACGTTGGAGACCAGAGGAAGGAGCTGAGTAAGTCAGAGTGGGAGTGGGGTAGTGATATAGTGATAGAGAAAGAAGGAAGGAAAGAAAGAAAAAAAAAGATATGTGATAGAGAGAGTGTGTGAAATAGATAGAGGTAGTGATAGAGAGAGAATGAGAATGTGGTAGTGATAGAGAGTGTGAAATAGAGACAGACAGATATAGCCATAGACAGACGGGGGGAGATGTAGAGAATGTGGCAGAAATACAGAGGAAGGTGGGGCGAGGGATAGGGATAGGGATGTCTGACTGAGGGAGTGCTGCACTATTTGAGAGGAATCTGTATCCCACCTGTCTGAGGAG
>NC_057714.1:116700578-116704044 GCF_004010195.1 Chiloscyllium plagiosum | reverse complement strand
TCCCACCTGTCCAAGGATGGGGGGGGGCGCCTGTATCCCACCTGTCCGAGGATGGGGGGGCGTCTGTATCCCTCTTGTCCGACGAGTGGGGGGTGTCTGTATCCCACCCGTCTGAGGAGGGAGGGGTCTGTATCCCACCTGTCCGTGGGGGAGGGTTGGGGAGGTTCTGTATCCTACCTCTCCAAGGAACGTGTATTTTGCCTGAGGTAGGGGTCTGTGTTTCACCTGTCGATGGGATTGTATCTTTTGTGAGGCCTTTATTAAAATCTTAGACATGCTGCACAGAAACAGACCCTTGGGTCCAACTTGTCCATGCCAACCAGATAGCCTAAATGAATCGTCCCATTTGCCAAAATTTAGCCGATATCCCTCTAAACCCTTCTTATTCATATACCGATCCAGGTGCCTTTTAAATGTTGTAATCGTACCAGCGTCCACCATGTCTCCTGGCAGCGCATTCCATACACTCACCATCCAATGCTTGAAAAAGATGCTCCTTGGATCCTTTTTAAATCCTTCCCCTCTCACCTTAAACCTATGCCCTCTAGCTTTGGACTTTCCTACGGAATTGACCTTGCCTATTCACCCTATCAATGCCCCTCAACATTTAATGAACTACTATATGGTCACTCCTCAATCTTCTACACTCCAGGGAAAATAACCCAGTCTATTCAGCCTCTTCCTATAGCTCAAACCCTCCAACCCTGGCAACATCCTTATAAATCTTTTCTGAACCGTGTCAAGTTTTACAACTTTCTGCCCTTTGGTATAAGTATGACTATTTTTCCCTGTTGGGGGTAGTAAATGGGTGTGACTTGCTGTTCTGATTAACATTTATCCTCCAGTGAACAGCATGAAAATAAATTCTGATTGTCACATTGCTGCATAGAGGTTGCCTGCCACTGTTCTGCCGCTTGTGTTACAATCTCAGGTGCTATTAACACCAGACAAATCCTGGCCTAATGGACTGTAGCTGTATCTCTGTTGATTCTGGAGATTAGTTACTAAACACATGAATAAAGTAAAAGCATGAACAGTGTTACACTAGACATAAGGTTGAAAATATTTCATCACAAACACCAGAAAATTATCCAGACTCTCATTATCTCTGTCACCCAACAAAATCTTGACAACACGAAAACCTGTGGAGTTCCTGCCTCAGGCAACTGTCTGTGTGGAGTTTGCACATTCGATCCGTGTCTACGTGGGTTTCTTCCGGGTGCTCCGGTTTCCTCCCGCAGTTCAAAAATGTGTAGGTTAGGTGAATTGGCCTTGCTAAATAGCCCATAGTGTTAGGTGAAGGGGTAAATGTAGAGGAATGGGTCTGAGTGGGTTGCTCTTCGGAGGGTCGGAGTGGACTTGTTGGGCCGAAGGGCCTGTTTCCACACTGTAAATAATCTAATCTAATCTAATCAGTTACCGTGACCTCCAGACTGAGACTTCTTGTTCAGGCCAGCACAGCTGCAACCAGTGAACTTCTGCACATTCTCAAAATGCTTTTACATCAGCTGATATCTCTTTCCCGTAAAGACCTAAAAAAACTTAAAAGTAAACTCATTGTTACTTTAACTTCAGAGGAAACACAAGTTCCGTCAGCTCAGTTCCCCGCAGTTTTGTGGGATTTCTCACTGGAGAGCTTAACAGTCCTGCCTTCACAATCTGGCACATACATATACACCGACTGTATGTATGTATATACACTGACTGACTCCCGTCTGGGTATCTCTGTGTCTCTCTGAAGAGCCATAGCAGAGTTTTCTACCTTTTCTGAACATACTAAATTGTTAAAGCCCATCCCTTCTCAGGTTGTTAAAAATTTTTAAAGATGTAAAAATTACTAAGAAGTTAAAAATGCATGTAAGGCCACCAAACATCCTGACACCAAGCCCACAAGAATAATCTTTTTTTAAGAAAAAACCAGGTCACTTCCTTCTTAACACTAAATAACAATTAACGTTATGCATTATTCCTGACACTAATTCAAATTATGACTAAACTTTGCCAGTAAAGGTACCTAGGGTGTGCTGAGGTGTTATAGCCACGCACTGTCCTGGGTGGTGAATGTGTTCTAAGTGCAACTGAGATCAGGCCGTCTGTTTCTGAAATTACAGAAATGGCAGATGGGGAAAGGATGGGAATGAAAAGCAAGAGGATCCTGGTGACCGGAGGCTCAGGTTTGGTTGGTAAAGCCATTGAGCAGCTGGTGACAGAGGGCGAGGGACAAGCAGACGAGGAGTGGATCTTCCTGTCTTCAAAGGATGCGGATTTAACGTGAGTGGATGTCACAGGGCGTGCTGATGATATCGGTCTGCAATCATTCATTTTCTTATCCCTACAATGTGGAAGCAGGCCATTTGGTCCATCAGGTCCACACCAACCCTCTGAAGGGCATCCCACACAGACCCACCCTTCTGTTCCTGCAATCCAGCATTTCCCATGGCTAATTCACCTATCCTGCACATCTTTAGACTCTTCTTTGTTCCCCTCCCACCAGCTCTTTATATTACCTCTCATCATTTCATTTCTCCCTACTGGAGGACAGTTCATGCTTAGGCAGCCTTTTAAATTAATTTAAGGGATGTGAGCATTAGGGACATCACTACCATCTGGAAGGACAAGGGCAGCAGATACATGGGAACACCAGCACCTTCAAGATCCCCTTTAAGTCACTCACCGTCCTGACTTGGAAATATATCGCTGTTCCTTCAGTGTCACTGGAACAAAATCCCTCCTTAACTACGCTAAATGGACTGCAGTGGTTCAAGAAGGCAGCTCTTGAGAGCAACTAGCGACTGGCAATAAATGCTGGGCGCAGCCACTGACACCCATGTCCTATGAAGAAAATCCAGGAATGGTGGGATTCATTCTAGACATGTAAAGTCTTTTGTCTTTCCCTCAGAAATGCTGCAGAAACCAGTGCATTGTTCGCTAAATACCAGCCCACACACGTCATTCACCTGGCAGCCATGGTGGGTGGACTCTTCCGGAACATGAAATACAACCTGGATTTCTGGGTAAGTGGCAGTTTGTTCCAGCACTGTGTCTGACCAATGCAGTCGGGAGTGAGAGGAACATACAATCCCCTGGGCATGAGTTATTTTTTGGCTCCAGCTGTTAGGAAGGATGTGAAAGCTTCAGAGAAGGTGGAGAATGTATTGATTAGAATTCCAACTTCCAGGAGTAAAGCACTATCATTACCTGGGAAAACTAGAGAGGCGGAGGCTGTTTCCCCTTGGCCTCAAGAGAAGGCGAAGGAGAGATTTAATAGAGGTGTTTAAAATTAGAAGGGGTTTGATAGAAACCATTTCACTTTATTGACACGAACTATGCAGATAAGTTTCAGAGGTAAAAACAATGACTGCAGATGCTGGAAACCAGATTCTGGATTAGTGGTGCTGGAAGAGCACAGCAGTTCAGGCAGCATCCAAAGAGCTTCAAAATCGACGTTTCGGGCAAAAGCCCTTCA
>NC_057714.1:116691155-116696679 GCF_004010195.1 Chiloscyllium plagiosum | reverse complement strand
GTCTGTCTGTCTCTCTGTCTGTCTGTCTCTCTGTCTGTCTGTCTCTCTGTCTGTCTCTCTCTGTCTGTCTCTCTCTGTCTCTCTGTCTGTCTCTCTCTTTTTCTGTCTCTCTCCTCCTCTCCCTCCACCCAAGGTCCCTTCTTGTAAGGAAAAAGGGAAAAGCACCTTCAGTGACACTGAAAATGCAAGGAGTTTAGAGACAGTTGGATCAGGATACCGTTGGAGGGAGACGTGGGTGTTCAGACAGTCAGATCAGGATACAGTCAGAGGAAGAGGCAGGGTTCAGATACAGTTGGCAGGAGAGGCAGGTGTTCACAGGCGGTTCGGGTATGGTTGGAGGGAGAGGCAGGGAGCTCAGAGACAGTCGCATCAGGATACAGTCGCACGGAGAGGCGGAGTTCGGATACAATTGGTGGGAGAGCTGGGTTTACAGACAGTCGTTTCAAGATACAGTCAGAGAGAGAGACGGGAAGATCATGTGGTTGTTGACTGTTACCTGCCACTGATTTTTCCATTTTGTTTTTTTCCCAGAGGAACAATGTTCACATGAACGACAATGTGCTGCATTCTGCTCACCTGCACGGAGTTACAAAGGTCGTCTCCTGCCTCTCGACCTGCATCTTCCCAGACAAGACCAGCTATCCTATTGATGAAACAATGGTGAGACCCCTTCTTCCCCCCCCCTCCCCACACTCCTCCAGCCTCCTCTATCCTCCACCTTACCCACCCACCCACCCCTTCGAATGTCATGCCTGGGATAAAAGGCTCACAGATAAATATCAGTGGAAAGTGAGAAAAATAAAGGCTCGTGGTATAACATAGAAACATGGAATACAGGAGCAGGAGTAGGCCATTTGGCCCTTCGAGCCTGCTCCGCCATTCAGTCTGATCATGGCTGATTGCCCAAAACGTCGATTTTGCTGCTCCTTGGATGCTGCCTGAACTGCTGTGCTCTTCCAGCACCACTAATCCAACCAATTCAATAGCCTATTCCTACTTTTCCCCTGTATCCTTCGATCTCTTTAGCCCCAAGTACTATATCCAACTCCTTCTTGAAATTATACAATGTTTTTACCTTACCCACTTTCCGTGGCAGAGAAGTCTGCAGGCTCACCATTCTCTGGGTGAAGAAATTTATCTTCATCTCAGTTCTAAATGATTTATCCCATGTCCTTAGGCAGTAGCCCCTGGATCAGGACGCCTCTATTCAATGGGTGCATCCTTCCTGCCTCTCTACTGTCTAGTTCTGTGTTGAGGGTAGCGTTGGCATGGATTGGAGATTGGCTAACGAACAAGGCATCATTTGCGGGCCATTTTCATGTTAGTAACAAATGGTGTGCGAACAGTGCTGGACGTTTTACAATTTGTTTAGGTGACTTAGATGAAGGGACTGAATTTGCCAAGTTTGCTGATGATCGAAAGTTAGAAAGCAGTTACAAAGAGAATGTAAGGAGACTGCATGTGAAATCAATAGGTTCAGTGACTGGGCAGAGGTCTGAGGTGCAGAGGGATCTGGGTGTCCCAGGGAATGAATCACAAAAGGTTAGTCTGCAGAGGCTGCAAGTAATCAGGAAATTTATTGAAACATAGTTTGTCATGAGGGGAATTGAATACAAGAGAAGGGAGGTTATGTGTCAGTTATACAGGGCATGGTGAGACCAAGTGTGGAATACTGTGTACAGGACAGGTCACCACTTGTGGAAGCATGTTAATGCATTGGAAGCATTCTAGACAAGGTTTACCAGGCTAATGCCTCGAACGAGCAAGTTGTCTGATGAGGAAAGGCTGGACAGGTTAGTCCTGTCTCCTCTGGAGTTTAGAGGAGTGAGAAGCAACTTGGTTAAAATACAAGGTTTTGATGTGGCGGAGATGTTTTGAAGGAGAATCTAGAACTGGGGATCACTGTTTAAAGCATTGCCTACTGTAGGCAGCTGAGGTGATTCAGAAGGTCACTTGAGCTGATGGGAATGTGGAGTAATCAGATCAGCGGTGATCCTGTTGAGTTCTGGACCAGGCTCAGGGTCTGAGAGGCTGCTATCCCTCATTCATACATCTGTACCTGCCGTGATCCAGCTGAAAGGTGTTCTGTATGGTTCCAAAACGCCCATCTAACACTTGTCTAGTTGTGGATTCATCTCAAATTGAACATAACCTCTTGCTACCTCCAACTAGAGATTGAATCCAATATTTATTTCCCTGCCACAGATTCCCCCCTGGGCTTTAAGTACAAGACTGCAGTTACAGACCCAGGTAGAGATTAGATTAGATTACTTACTTATAGTGTGGAAACAGGCCCTTCGGCGCAACAAGTCCACACCAACCTGCTGAAGCGCAACCAACCCAGACCCATTCCTCTACATTTACCCCTTCACCTAACACTACGAGTAATTTAGCATGGCCAATTCACCTAACCTGCACATTTTTGGACTGTGGGAGGAAACCGGAGCACGCAGAGGAAACCCACGCAGACACGGGGAGACTGTGCAAACTCCACACAGTCAGTTGCCTGAGGCGGGAATTGAACCCGGGTCTCTGACGCTGTGAGGCAGCAGTGCTAACCACTGTGCCACCGTGCCGCCCACTGAAGGCAGCTGAGGAAGCAGGTTCTGATGGGATATTGTGGGATTACAGCATTCCGATGATTCGTGCATATGTTAAAGGTCTGAGGAAAGTTCCCTGGATGGTCCCAGCTGGAGATGACCCCACTGAGTGAGGTCACAGTGATCTGCTGACAGCAATCAATCCAGACAAGAGCAGATAGAGACTCCAGGAAAGTAGACAAAAGGGTATTCAGGGAACCTTTTCCAGTTCTGTAATTGTGCAAACAAAATTGGAGCAGTTGGCTGTTTGGCCCATCGAACCTGCTCTGCTATTAAACACGATTATGGCTGATCTCCTTAACTCCAACCTCCTGCTCGATTCTTGCATCTCTCTAATTCCTTTAGTAACAGGAAACTTATCCTTTTCCTTCTTAAATTTACTTAGCGACCAAACATCCACATCTGTCAGAGTTCGGAATTCTAGAGGTTCTTTGAGTGAAGGAATTTCTCAGGTAAACTGGGCAATGAAGAAGGCTTTTGGCACACTGGCCTTCATCATTCAGAGTATTGAGTATAGAAGTTGGGAAGTTATGTTGAAGTTGTACAGGATGTTGGTGAGGCTGCACTTGGAGTATTTTGTTCAGTTTTTATCACTTTGTTATAGGAAGGATGTTATTAAACTGGAAAGAGTGCAGAAGAAATTTACAAGGATGTTGCCATAACTTAATGGTCTGAGTTTTCGGGAGGGGTTGTACAAGTTAGGACTTTTTCTTTAGAGCATAGGAAACTGAGGAGGGGGTGCATTGTAGAGGTTTTAGATTAGATCAGGTTGAGGTTCCCTACAGTATGGAAACAGGCCCTTTGGCCCAACTAATCCACACCTACCCTCCGAAGAGTAACCCCCCCCCCACTCCCATTCCCCATATTTACCTCTGACTAAAGCACTTAACTCTATGGGCAATTTAGCATGACCAATTCACCTGACCTGCACATCTTTGGACTGTGGGAGGAAACCAGAGCACCGGGAGGAAACCCACGCAGACACGGGGAGAATGTGCAAACTCCACACAGACAGTCGCCAGAGGCTGGAATCGAACCCAGGTCCCTGGCGCTGTGAGGCAGCAGTGCTAACCACTGAGCCACCATGCCTCCCATTTATAAGATCATGAGAGGCATGGATAGGGTGATTGCAGTCAGTCTTTTTCCCAGAACGAGAGAACTTTGGTTTAAGGTTAGAGGGGAAAGAATAAAAAGGAACCTGAGGGGCAACGTTTTTACACAGAGGGTGGTACGCATATGGAATGAGCTGCCAGCAGAAGTGGTTGAAGCGGGTACATTAACAACATTTAAAGGGCATTTGGATAGAAAGATATGGACCAAGTGCAGGGAAATGGGGTTAGTGTGGATGGGCATTTTGTCGGCATGGACCAGTTTGGGCCAAAGGGCCTGTATCCGTGCTGTAGGACTCGTTGACTCCTCATCTCAATCTGAAATAGCTGACTCCTTTATCCTAAGGCCATGATAGCTGGGTTCCAGCTGTACCAATCCTCTGGTTGTCTATCCTGTCAGGAACTTGAATGATAATCTCAGATAAAGAGCCATAGAGATGTACAGCACAGAAACCGACCCTTCGGTCCAACTCATCCATGCTGACCAGATATCCTAAATTAATCTAGTCCCATTTGCCAGCATTAGGCCCATATCCCTCTAACCTCTTCCTACTCATATATCCATCCAGATGCCTTTTAAATGTTGTACTGGCGTCCTCCACTTTCTCTGGCAGCTCATTCAATACACACACCATCCTCTGCATTAAAAGCTTGCTCCTTAGGTCCCTTTTATATCTTTCCCCTCTCACCTTTTTAAACCTATTCCCGGGGGGTGGGAATAACATTGTCTATTTACCCTATCCATGCCCCTCATGATTTTATAAATCTCTAAAGGGTCACCCCTCAGCCTCTGACGCTCCAGGGAGAATAGCCCTAGTCTTTTGCTTGGACGGCCAAAGGGACTGTTCCTGTGTTGTAATATTCTTTGTTCTTATTCAGCCTCTCCCTATGTCTCAAACCCTGGCAACATCCTTGTAAATGTTTTGTGAAGTCTTTCAAGTTTCACAACATCCTTCCAAGAGCAGGGAGACCCAGAATCGTCCACAGTATTCCAATAGTGGCATAACCAATGTTAGTCAATCTCTCCCCCTAGGGCTGTCCTCACACTGAAGGAACAGTTGGCTTTCCTGAGTTGGAGGTTTATGGACTCAGACTGTGTCCCATGTTCTGGGTAGCCCTGATGTGGGCTACTGGAGTTTTCGATGAAGAACTGAAGGTGATAGCTGGGAATGAGAGCTCCCTGGAGAGGAGCAGCTGTTTGCCCTAACAGGACATGCCGTCACTCAAAAAAAAAAAGGCCATTCAGTCCATCCAACCAGCTGCAGTGATGTCCCAGCAATTGGCCGATGTAATCAAACAGCACGTTCCTTTGTCGTTTGTAATTGACTGAGTGTTAACTGTGAAGGGCTAACAAAGGGCTTATACCAGAAATGTCAACTCTCCTCCTCGGATGCGGCCTGACCCATTGTGCTTTTCCAGCACCACACCCTCGACTCTGATCTCCAGCATCTGCAGTCCTCACTTTCTCCTGAGTGGGGATTATATTGAACCAGTGGTGCTGGAAGAGCACAGCAGTTCAGGCAGCATCCAAGGAGCTTCGAAATTTCTCCTGAGTGGGATTATATTGAACCAGTGGTGCTGGAAGAGCACAGCAGTTCAGGCAGCATCCAAGGAGCTTCGAAATCGACGTTTCGGGCAAAAGCCCTTCATCAGGAATAAAGGCAGTGAGCCTGGAGCGTGGAGAGATAAGCTAGAGGAGGGTGGGGGTGGAGAGAAAGTAGCATAGAGTACAATGGGTGAGTGGGGGAGGGGATGAAGGTGATAGGTCAGGGAGGAGAGGGTGGAGTGGATAGGTGGAAAAGGAGATAGGCAGGT
>NC_057714.1:116670540-116690028 GCF_004010195.1 Chiloscyllium plagiosum | reverse complement strand
AAGAGCACAGCAGTTCAGGCAGCATCCAAGGAGCTTCGAAATCGATGTTTTGGGCAAAAGCCCTTCATCAGGAATAAAGGCAGTGACTCTTGCTTATCTCTCCACGCTTCAGGCTCACTGCCTTTATTCCTGATGAAGGGCTTTTGCCTGAAACATCGATTTCGAAGCTCCTTGGATGCTGCCTGAACTGCTGTGCTCTTCCAGCACCACTAATCCAGAATCTGGTTTCCAGCATCTGCAGTCATTGTTTTTATTCCATTATACTGAACCAGCCAAAACAAAGCGTTCATAGTTAGATTCTTGATGGGGCAACAGTTGGTCCACATTCCCAAGTACACTCTGGGTATGGTAACAGCCGATTAAAGATCAGTCATGCTCTGACCTTGGCACATGGAGTGTTTGCTTGAAGCGAATACGTTCATATGGAGGGACCAGTTGTCTCTGAACAAAAGGAATACATTCAAGTCCTTTCCTTTTCCTTTTCTTTCAGATTATCAAGGAGCTCAAAAAGTCTCATATCCCCATTGCTTTCTCCATGGCAGTGCCTTAGCCAATAGGAGTCGACTGAGCAACCCTTTTTTCCAGTGGTGTAAACTGTTAAGATCATGTAAAAGATGGTATTCTTGCAGTTATCCTGATAGTCAGAGGGTTTTTACTGCACAGAAACAGGCCATTTGGACCGTCATATCCATCATCAAACATCCAGTTATACTAGTCCATTTCCCAGCACTTGGCGCGTAGCCTTGTATACTGCGGTGTTTCAAGTGCTGATCGAAATGGTTCTTAAATGTCTTCAGGGCTCCTGGCTCTGCCAGCCTTTTAAACATTTCTTTTTGAGTGCAAGATGTTAAGATTAGATAAATGGTCCTGGCCAACAAAGGTCAAGTCTTGTTAAACCAAGTGACTGTTTAATAGACGTGTTGAAAATCACGAAGGATTTTGATAGAGTCACGAAGGAGAGGCTATTTCAGTGCTCGGAGGACCAGTGACCAGAGGGGATATAATTACAGGCATTGGCACGAGAGACAGTGAGGAGCTGGGAAAAGATTCTGCACAATGATGTTTTGGAATGCTCTGCCTCAAAAAGAGATGGAAGGGGGTATGAATAATAAATATCCAATGGAGAAAGAGCAGTTTTGGCAGGTGCAGGGTGATGGTGTTACCTGGATAGTCCTTTCAAAGGCCAGTCTCAGACTTGATGGGTTGAAGGGCCTGCATTTGGGTCATCAAGTGAGATTCTGTCATTCTAATCTGGCTCTTGGCTGTGTTCAAAGCCACATTTGGATATGAGCTGGTGGCCGGTCACTGTTCTAACTACTAGTAATGCAGTCTAAAGCTAGCTGACATCTAGTTACATTGAGAATCCTGCTGAAACTACCATCTGGGATTTAGAATTAACTGGACAGTATAAATTAGCAATTTAATAAAACTCTCTCTCTCTCCCTCGTAGATCCACAATGGGCCCCCACACCGTTCAAACTTTGGATATTCATATGCAAAGCGAATGATTGATGTGCAGAACCGGCAAGTATCTGAAATGGAGTCTGTCCTCCAATTCGTATGTTTTTCTTTCACCCGTTTCTCTGCCTTGTGGCACAGATGCTGTTGCGCCAGCAGGACTGGGGTTGCCTTATCTCAGGTGTGGTTAGCCGCTGACCCTGCTCTTTCTCTGTCGCAGTGCCTACTCTGAGCAACATGAGCGTATGTTCACATCCGTGATCCCCACCAACGTATTCGGAAAATATGACAATTTTAATATCGAGGATGGTCACGTTCTGCCTGGACTGATTCACAAGACGTACCTGGCACAGAGTTGAGTCTCTGATTATTTGTTAGTTTTCTTTGTTAGATTTTAACATGTTCCTCCGTAAGGCCTGTTTCTTGTGAGCTCCTGAAACCATTTTTAATCAGACTTGGAATGCTTTAAGTAACAACAAGCCATCTGAATATTATACAGTCATACAGTACTGAAACAGACCTTTCAGTCCAACCAGTCCATAACAACCATAATCCCAAAATAAACTAGTCCCACCTGTCTGCTCCTGGCCCATTTCTCTCCAAATCTTTTCTATTCATTTACTTATCCAAATGTCTGTTAAATGTTGTAACTGTATACACATCCATCACTTCCTCTGAAAGTTCATTGCACACACTCTGTGTAAAATGTTGCCCCTCATGTCTTTTTCAAATCTTTCTATAATTAGGATTTTGGATAGTTTTGGTGAAAGAGGTGGGTTTTAAGAGCATTTGAGTAAGAAGGTACATATATACCCAGAGGCCTAACCTCTGGAGACAGAAGGAGCCTGTCCAGGCATTGCCCTTTTGAAATGACCAATGCTCCCATGAGGAACAGCAGTTACCTCATACACTCTCCATGGCAATGCCTTGGCCACTCAGAGTTGACTTGCCAACTAATCAACAGCCTCTGATATTTGGCATTCTTGCATCTGTCCTGACAGTGAAGAGTAAAAGGTTTCGACACCATGTCATTTTGTTGTGGGTTACCCCATTAGGAGCAAGAGGGAAACCCATCTCTGAACATCTACTGTCAAGGTCCCTGCGCATCTCATTTCAATTTAATCACCTATTCCCTTAAACTCCAGTGAGTTTTTAAAAATTGATTAATGGGATAAAAGCATTGCTGGTTAAGCCAGCATTTATTACCCATCCTTAATTACCCAGAGGGCAGTTAAGTGGTGAACCACATTGCTGTGGGCCTGGAGTCACACGTAGGTCAGAATGGCAGTTTCTTTCCCTGAAGGGTATTAGTGAACCAGATGGATTTTTGTTCCTTTAACAATTGATTCACGGTCATCATTAAACTGTTAATTCCAGATTTTTATAGAATTCAAATTCCACCATCTACCGTGGCGGGATTCGAACCCTGGTCCCCAGAGCATTACCTGGGTCTCTGGAATAACAGCGCAGTGGTAATACCACTACGCTGTTGCCTCCCCCTGGCAACCTACTCAACCTCCGACCTCCGACCATAAGACACCCATTGTCCCCACCATCAACATCCCAGAAATTAGCTGATTGGCTCTTCTCTGAATGGCTTCCAATAAAACTGAGTCCCTCTGAATATTGTGGGGCTAGGGCTAGACCAGGTTACAGCCCTAGCTGTAAGGTGAGTCTGCTCCCTGTCTGTTTGACCAGGAGGCACCGCAGCCCTAAGAGTTGACGTGCCAACTAATTAACAGCCTCTGATATTTGACATTCTTGCATCTGTCCTCATTAGATTACTTACTTACAGTGTGGAAACAGGCCCTTTGGCCCAATACGTCCACGCCGACCCGCCGAAGCGCAACCCATCCAGACCCATTCCCCTACATTTACCCTTTCATCTAACACTATGGGCAATTTAGCTTGGCCAATTCACCTAACCTGCACATTTTTGGATTGTGGGAGGAAACCGGAGCACCCAGAGGAAACCCAAACAGACATGGGGAGAATGTGCAAGCTCCACACAGAAAGTTGCCTGAGGCGGGAATTGAACCCGGGTCTCTGGCGCTCTGAGGCAGCAGTGCTAACTGCTGAGCCACTGTGCCATCCTGACAAGTGAAGAGCAAAAGCTTATGACACCATGTCACTTTCGGCCACTATCTTAGAGACGTTTAGGGAGGGGCCAAGGCAGCTGAAGGTGTGGAGGTTAGAGTGAAGTTACTGACCTCTTGTTGGTTCCTTCCTGCAGGAAATGGCACAGCGCTGGAGGTGTGGGGATCAGGCAAACCCAAGAGGCAGTTTATATACTCTTTGGTAGGTTGTCGTGCACAGCTGATCCTCTGAACAGATCCAGCAGGGGGAACCATGGAGAGAGCTGGAACCCAGCTACTGGTTAGCTAGGCCTCTCATGTCCATCTCCAGCCCAGGCTGCTGACTGGGTACGTTCAGGTAGCAGCTGGGCTGGACCTTTCATCTTCCTCCCTGCCCCTCCCTGACCATCAGAGCTAGGATCAAGAGTATGCCATTCATACCCTCAAGCCCGCTCTGCCATTTAATACGATCATGGCTGACCTCAACTCAGCCTCAACCCCACTTTCCCTCCTGCTGTCCTTAAGCCTTCAACACATTACTAATTAAAATTCTATCACCTCCTTCAGTTTACTCAGAGTCCCAGCATCTGGCACCGTCTGGGCTAGTGAGTTCCACAGAGAAATGGATGAAAATACTTGCGGAAAGTTCCTCACCAAGCCCAGAAACTGGATCCATAGATCACAGGAATCTTCTGTATCTCTGTCCCCATCCACAACAGGTGCAGTCGGAGGAGATTACCACAAAAGAAAAGCTCAGCAACTTGATGCTGAGTTGTGTGGAGGTGCCCCTATCTGAGGGGAGGAGATCAATTACAGAGTGGGGTGGGATTGAATCAGTCTTTGTCTGCTCACTGGGATTGATGGGTCTGTCTAAGGGTCTAAATTGACACCTCATCTGCCTGGTCTTCTCTCCTGACCGGGAAGCAGTGGGGTCACGGATGTCCCCATCCCATCACCTGGGTGTCCTGAGTACATGGCACATACATAAACAGAGAACTGCATAAAACAGGACAGGGTAATTGAGCTTCATGAATCAATTTGATAACCAATGACTGCATATTCCAGGATTTGGCCCGTCTCTTCCTCTGGGTTTTGAGAGAGTATGAAGAGATTGAGCCCATCATTCTGTCAGGTATGAATGATTTGTCTGTATGATTGAGCTTCTGTCAACTATTAGTCGGGTGCCATTCAAATGCAGATTTCTGTCTGAGGAAGATCAGACAGGTTGAGCCTGTATCCATTGCAGCTTAGAAAAGTGAGCGCTTTACTCTGTAACCCCATGCTGTTCCTGTTCTGGGAAGCATTTGATGGGACAGTGTGTACGGAGCTTTAATCTGTAACCCCATGGCGCTCCTGTCCTGGGAGTGTTTGATGGGACAGTATGTACGGAGCTTTACTCTGTAACCCCATGCTGTTCCTGTCCTGGGAGCATTTGATGGGACAGTGTAGAGGGAGCTTTACTCTGTAACCCCATGCAGTCCCTGTTCTGGGAGTGTTTAATGGGAGTGTAGCGGGACCTTTACTCTATCTAACCCCATGCTGTTCCTGTGCTGGAAGCATTTGACATTATAGAGGGAATTTTATGCTGTATCTAGCCCTGCACTGTCCCTGTCCTCAGTGTGTTTGCTGGGGACAGTGTAGAGGAAGCTTTATTTTAAATCTACCCCCATGCTGTCCTGGAAGTATTTAATGGGGTACTGTTGAAAGAGTAGAGAAAGATTTACTTTCCATTTACTTTTAGCTTAAAAGAGTTGAGGAAGTTTTACTTTGCGTCTAACCCCACGCTGTACCTGTCCTGAGAGTATTTGATGGGGACAGCTTGGAGGGAATTTTACTCTGTATCTGACTCTGTGTCGAACTTGTCATGGGAGTACTTAATGGGGCAATTTTGTAAAAACTGGAAACTGTGTCCTTCTGATTCTGTTGGGGACCATCTCTAAGGTTCTCGTCCTGCTGCAGGGGGAGTTTGTGAAGAGGTTGCTTTCGGCTGAGAAGCAGGGTTTTGGATAGTGTTTCTGAGCCCCGTTTTGCTGTGTTTCTGTCTGCAGTGGGTGAGGAAGATGAAGTGTCCATAAAAGAGGCAGCGGAGAGCATCGTGACAGCGATGGGCTTCAAGGGGGAAGTCACTGTATCCTTCACATGAACACCAGCCTGTAATGTATTACATCCACTGGGAGCATCCCAGGTCCAGGAACCTCCTCACTGAATCAGTGTGGCCAGTGATAAAACCCAACCAGCCATGAGCTCTGGGTGGGTGGGTGGTGGATGTGTGTTAGTGACTGTGCATGTGGGTGTGTCTATGGTGTGCATTATTGGGTGTGGGTGCGGGTATGTGTCAGAGATTGCCCAGCGCTCCCTCCCTTCTTCCCCCCCCCCCACCTCATTATTAACCAGCTGATACATTGACCCTTGCTGTACCACAGCTACAATCCATCAACTAGGAAATAGAGGGCGGCACGGTGGCTCGGTGGTTAGCACTGCTGCCTCACAGCGCCAGGGACCTGTGTTCGATTGGCGACCAATCTGTGTGGAGTTTGCACGTTCTCCCAGTGTCTGCGTGGGTTTCCTCCCACAATCAAAAAAATGGACGGTTCAGATGAATTGGCTATCCTAAATTGCCTATAGTGTTAGGTGCATTAGTCAGGGGTAAATATAGGGTAGGGGAATGGGTCTGGGTGGGTTACTCTTCGGAGGGTCAGTGTGGACTTGTTGGGCGAAAGGGCCTGTTTCGATACTGTAGTTAATCTAATCTAAAGACTTCATTGATTGATTGGATGGACGTTGTGTGTCAGTCAAATAACCTGTTCTGCCCCAGCCCTAATTCCAAAGTTTTTATGTTTGGACAGAAAGCAACTTTGTTTTGAACCTTTGGTTGTTTCTACAGACATTATTGTTGGCAATTACTCATTTTCATGTATCTTTAAAGATTCACACAGCACGGAACCAAATCCTTCAGTACGACTTGTCCAAGCCGACCAGGATTCCCAAACAGTAGAACATAGAAATGTACAGCACAGTACAGGCCCTTTGGCCCACGATGTTGTGTTAAGGATTAATCCTAATCTAAAATAAAATAACCTAACCTACGCTGCTGTCAATTCACTGCTGTCCATGTGCATGTCCAACAATCGTTTAAATGTCCCTAATGACTGTTTCCATCACCACCGCTGGCAACATATTCCATGCATTCACAACTCTCTGCATAAAGAACCTACCTCTGATGTCCCCTCTATACCTTCTTCCTAACTATGACCCCTCATGGCGGTCAATCCTGCCCTGGGGAAATGTCTCTGGCCATCGACTCTATCCTTGCCTCTCATTATGTTGTACACCTTGATCAGGTCACCTCTCTTCCTCCTCCTCCTCTCCAGAAAGAAAGGTCTGAGTTCAGTCAACCTCTCCTTGTAAGACAAGCTCTCCAGTCCAGGCAGCATCCTGGTAAACCACCTTTGCACCCACTCGAAAGCATCCACATCTTTCCTATAATAGGGCGACCAGAACTGGGCACAATATTCCAAGTGTGGTCTCAGCAGGGTTTTGTAGAGCTGCAGCAAAACCTCGCAGCTCTTAAACTCGATTCCCCCTGTTAATGAAAGCCAAAACACCAAATGCTTTCTTAACAACCTTATCCACTTGGGTAGCAACTTTGAGAGGGATCTATGTACTTGAACACCAAGATCCTGCTGTTCCTTCACACTGCCAAGAATCCTGTCTGTAATTCTATATTCAGCATTCAAGTTTGACCTTCCAAAATGCATCACTCCGCATTTATCCAGGTTGAACTCCATCTGCTATTTCTTAGCCCAGCTCTGCATCCTATCTATGTTGCGCTGCAGCCTTCAATAGCCCTCAATACTATCGACGACACCTCCAACCTTTGTGCCATCAGCAAATTTACTAACCCACCCCTCAACCCCCTCGTCCAAGTCATTTATAAAAACTACACAGCAGCGGCCCAAGAACAGAGCCCTACGGGACCCTACTCACTACTGCCCTCCAGGCAGAATACTTCCCATCTACAACCACTCTTTGTCTTCTGTCAGCCAACCAATTCTGAATCCAGATAGCCAAATCTCCCTGTATCCCATACCTCCTGACTTTATGAATGAGCCTACCATGGGGATCCTTATCAAATGCCTTGCTGAAGTCCATCAAACACCACATCAATTGCTCGATCTTTGTCGACCTGTGTCGTCACCTCCTCAAAGAACTCAATGAGATTTGTGAGGCATGACCTGCCCCTCACAAAGCCATGCTGACTGCCTTTATTCACGCTATGTTTTTCCAAATAGTCATAAATCCTATCCCTCAGAATTCTTTCCAAAACTTTGCTGGCCACACACTTAAGACTGACTGGTCTGTAATTGCCAGGGATTTCCCTATTGCCCTTCTTGAAAAGAGGAACAATTCACCTCCCCCCAATCCTCCGGTGTGACTCCTGTGGAGGATGAGGTAGCAACGATCTTCACCAGTGGCTGAGCAACCTCCTTTCTCACTTTCCAGAGCAACCTAGAATAAATCTGGTCTGGCCCTGGGGACTTATCAATCTTAATGTTTGCCAAAATTTCCTGCACACCAACTTCAACAATCTCGATCTGCTTAAGCCTGTTTCCCAGCTCCTCAAAGTTCTCCTTCACAACAAGGTCCCTTTCCTTAGTGAAAACCGAAAGAAAAATCTCATTTAGGGCTTCACCTATCTGCTCAGACCACAAGTTCCCTATGCTACACCTGACCGGCCCTACCTTCTCCCTGATCATGCTCTTATTCCTCATGTATGAGTAAAATGCCTTTGGGTTCTCCCTAATATTTCTGCCAAGCCTTTTTTGTGCCCCTTCCTGGCTCTCCTAAGACCATTTTTGAGCTCCTTCCTAGCAAGCCTGTAAAGCCTCTAAAGCTGTGCTAGATCCTTGCTTCCTCCACCTTACATAAGTTGCCTTCTTCCTTTTCACGAGAAGCTCCTCTGTTCTCATCATCCAAGGCTCCTTAATCTTACCCCTTTTTGCCTGTCTCAGAGGAACGAATTTGTGCATCACTCGCAACAACTGCTCCTTAAACATTCTCCACATTTCTGTTGTGCCCTTCCTGTAGAACAATTGCTCCAAAACTGTACTTCCCAACTCCTGTCTGATAGCATAATAATTTCCTTTTCCCCGATTAAATATTTCCCATGATAACTACTCCTTTTCCTCTCCAGGCTGTGGTAACTGTGAGGCAGTTGTGGTCACTGTCACCAAAGTGTTCTCCCACCGTGAGATCTGACCTCTGTCCTGTCTTGTTGCTGAGCACCAAATCCAAAATGGCCTCTCCCCTCGTCGGTCTGTCTACATACTGAGTAAGGAAACCCTCCTGAACACACCTGACAAAAACGGCTCCCGGATGATCTGCAGTTCATCCAGCTCCAGTTCTAGTTCCCTAACTCTGTTTTCGAGGAGCTGGCGTTGGGTGTACTTCCTGCAGATGTGGCCAGCATCTCTTTCCCTGCCGCATTCCGCAGGAGGAATATGCAACTGCCCTAACATCATACCCCACTGCTCTGAAAACCCACACAGTACTAAATGAGGAAGGGAAAAAAAGAGAAAACTTAGAGTCTCCAGACTCTTATTAAGGTTAGAGGAGGTGGGTGGGAGGCCCTATGGTCTTGGGTCTCTGGTTTAGATCATACCCACTTAAAAAACAATCAGTTACCTTCCCAGCAGGCTCCGCTTCTTCCGCTCTCTGCTCCTAGCACCCGAACCCGAAAAGACCGCTGGCATAAAAAAGTAGGTCCCTTTATAGAAACCCTTACTTTCCCAACAGACTCTTATTCTGCTCTCTGCTCCTGCCACCCGAACCTGAAAAGAAATTCAAAAATGCGTGTACAAGCCTCATTTGCCAGCATTTGGCCAATATCCCTCTAAACCTTTTCTATTCATATACCCATCCAGATGCCTTTTAAATGTTGTAATTATACACACCTTTACCACCACCTCTAGCAGCTCATTCCACACACGCACCACCCTCTGCGTGAAAAAAATGCCCCTCATTTACAAACTTACTAATTTCCTATATTCACACCCAAGTCTTTTATATATAGTTCTGAAAAAAAGCATGGACCCTGCACCGATCCTATGGCATACCGCTGGTCACAAGCCTCCAGTTTGAAAAACAACACTCCACTGCCACTTCTGTCTCCTACCTTCAAACCAATTTTATTTCCAAATGGCTAGCTCTCCCTGGATTCCATGTGATCAAATGTTGCTAACCAGTTTACTATGTGGAGTCTGTTGAACACCTTGCTGAAGTCCACATAGACAATGTCAGTCAAAAAGTTCCAGACCAAAAGGGTTTGGTTAAAACTGCAAAAGGGTTAGTTGAAGCTGAGAGATCTTAAGCTCTGTTGCATAAGGCTCCAGGAAGAGACTGTCAGATTCTTGAGATCAGACATTTAAACACAGCCAACTGAAGCCGTAAAAATGTGAATGGGAATGGATTTCTTTCTGGTGTGAGTAAAGGTGCGTTTTGGGGGTTATTGGGTTGTATTTTGTTGGGCATTTCAAATTCTTTAAACTATGTAAATAGTTGGTTTATTCTATCTTATTTTCACTTCTTTTGTGCTTTTAATTGCTAAATATGGAGCTGCAGCTTTGTGTCTTTACATTTCAGTGAAAGGCCACCTGTTTCAAGCCAAAAAAAAACAAAATATGATTTGTCCACCTCGGGGACTCCATGTCTCTGGTTCTGGGTGCTGGAGGTCCTTGTGTGGATGATGAGCCCAATTCTGGAGCCACATTTCCAGCCACACATTTGGCAGGTGTTTCCAGGAGGTGGGATGAGACTTTGTCTTTGATTGCTGGCATTCCTTTCTCCAGTTTCTTTTTCTGTGCTTCCTCTTGCCAATAGGTGTTCTCAAAGAATTCTACCCCTCTAAAGGAGCTTTCTCCAAGTCTGTTTCTTTTGAACAAGGGTCTCCCGTGTGTTAACCTCAGTTGTATTTCTCAAGGGAGGCCTCCAGGGAATCTTTCAAACGCTCTCTTTATCCTCCTCTCACTTGAGTGCTTTCCTTGAGCTGAGTGCTCACCATACCCAAAGCAGGTGTCTGCTGTCATATGTTTTTCTGGAGTTGGGCAGCAGTTGAACAGTCCTAGCTGCACAATAGATCCATGAACAACCCATTTCAGAAAGTCCATTGAGCTGGTAATGTGCCTCATAACAGGAACCTGTTCTCTACAAATAAACAGAATACCTTGAAGTCTTGCACCTTTTTTGAATTGCTGTGGAAAGCTTATAGTTCCCTATTGTTTTCCCCAGGGCAATACCTCAGTCAATTCGAGTCAACTTGCGAATCAAGCAGTGTCCTTTTTGTCCTGTAGTGTCATTATGCTCATTTGATTTCCAGCTTTTATCCTATTGAGTCCAAGACTGAAATGCTTCAGTAACGTGTTCTCTTCAACTACAGTGAAGTTCTCTACTACTCGAGACAATTTATGTTCCATTTAATGGTCTCTGTGGCTTTTTTCCTGACTGTCCTAAGTATATTCAAGGCTGAGATAGATATTTTTAATAAGGAAATCAAGAATCGTTGAGGAAAAGGTAGGAAATTGGAATTGAGAATTATCAGATCAGTCATGATCCCAATGAATGACAGAGCAATCAATGGATCAAATGGCCAACTTCTGTTCCTTCCAAGTGTAGAATAGTACAGCAGAGGTACAGACTCTTCAGTCTGTGTTGACCATGTCTGTGTTGACCATGATGCCTTTCTAAATTAACTTTAACTGCCTGTACATTGTCAATTTCCCTTTATTCTCTGCCTGTTCATGTGTCTGTCTAAATGCCTCTTAAACATTGCTGCTTTCACCACCTCCCCTGCCAGTGTTCCAGGCACTTACCACCCTCTGGGTAAAAATGCTTGCCTTGCATATCTCCTTTTAAATGCTTTTCCCCCCCCCCCCCACCTCACCTTAAACCTATGTCCCCTAGTATTTGACATTCCACTGGGAAAAAGATTCTGATGATCTATCCTGTCCATGTCTCTTAATTTTATACACTTCTATCAGGTTGCCCCTCAGCCTCCGACATTCTAGCGAAAACAATCCAAGTTTGTCCAACCTCTCCTTTCGCTAATACACTCCAATCCGGGCAACGTCCTGGTAAACCTCTTGCAACATCTCCAGACTCTCCACATCCTTCCTATAATGTGGCAATCAGAACTGCACACAATACTCTAAATGTGACGTACCTGAAGTTTTATACAGCTGCACCAGGACTGGCCAACGTTTTTCTACAAAAATCCCTGACTGATGAATGCAGACATCTGCTCTGCTCCTTTGTTTTTGGGTATTGTTCACCACAGTTGTCCAGGAGTTTAACCCTGAATTCTTATGGGGTTGGTAATCCAAGTGCAAGCCTACATGGGACTGAGCCTCACCTGTGACGTGCTTTCTGCAACGTGCTTTCTGCAGTGTAACAATTTACTGCATTCACGAGTGTCGGACTACAGGCAATGTATTCACGGGTGTATTGAGCTGAGTGATCTGTACTCCAGAAGAGTCTGTTAATCCATGCTTGGGGAATATCCATCAGGTTGTGGCATGACAGCCTTCAGGCAACCAAGGACATCCCAAATGCTTCTCTCTCTCTCTTCTTTAATTATAAGTATCAAGTTTGACACCAGCAAATCTGATGGGCAGTACAAGAAGACAGCGAGTAACAGCAAGTTGAGGAAATACCTACCAGACTTCAAGTTTACCCCCTTCAGCCAAGGTGAGTCTCGATGTTTTCAGCACATTTATCTTGCATTAACATCTCTTCCACAAACTCGGAGGTTACAGTAAAGCGCGGTGTTTACTGCCAGCACGCTTTTCTACATTTTGGTTTTTCAATTTGTGGAATGTGAGTTTTGCTAGCTATTTATTAGCCATCCCTAATTGCCCCTGAGAAGGTAGTGATAAGTTCCACCTTGAACTGCCGTAGTCTCTGGGATTTCAGTCGACTCGAGTTTGAGGACTTTGATCCAGCAACATTAGAGGAAAGGTGATATATTTCCAGGACAAGATGATAAGTGGCTTCGAGGTTGTGTTCCAATATTTCTACTGCCCTTGTCCTTCTGCATAGTACAGGTCATGGATTTAAAAAGTACTTTCAAAGGAGCTTGGGTGAGTTGCTGCAGTGCATTTTGTAGATAATACATACTGTTGCCATTAGACAATAGGTGCAGGAGTAGGCCATTCAGCCCTTCGAGCCTGCACCGCCATTCAATATGATCATGGCTGATCATTGATGTGAATTGGGTGTTGATCAAGTGATTCATTACTGACATGTGCCTTGTAGGTAGAGGACAGACATTGAGTTACATTGTTGTAGCCCCTGTATTTATATGGCTGGCCTATTTAGTTTTTGGCCCGTAGTGACCCCAATAATGGATATTGATGCTGTGGGAATCAGCAATAGTCATACTGAGTTAGCTAGTATCTTCCTGGCTGGTGGGGTTGTTTGCATATAATGTTTTTAATTGGCTTCACCTCCGCTACAGGAAAGAAAAAATTAGTTGATGTGCTAGCATCCTTACATGTGATTTCAGACTCAGCTATGTGATTGATTGTTGTCACCCATTCTTCATTCCCCTTTAGCAGGCTATGATTAACCATCACTTTAAACAATGCAAATTCCCTCAAATGAACTCAAACTTCTCAGAGTGAAGCATATCACTGACTGGAGTCAGATGTAGGGAAGACTGGGTGAGCATGGGATACTTCCTTCCCTAAAGAATGTTAATGAACCAGATGGGTTTTACTGGTAACCTGATAATTTCATGGTCAACATTAGAGACTGGCTTTCAATTCCAGAAGCTGCTCAGGAGCAGTGTGTCAGATTCAAGCCTTAGTTTCCCCATTACTGCTGGATCAGTTCATTAATCCAGTCATGTCAGCCACATTTTCCGTCTTGTGCATGTTTTGTTTTAAAAATGTTATTTTACCAGTTTAAAGTGCAAAAAAAATTATAAAATGCCTTTTAAAACTAAGGGTGAGTTTTCATTTGTTTCAGCTATCAAGGAGACCTGCAATTGGTTTGTGGCCAATTATGAGCTGGCAAGGAAGTGAGGAGATGGAGAGTGATCAAACGTCAGACCATGGAACTGCAGCCACAGTCAAACATGCACACGATGATTATGGGGTTGGGTTGAAAGTAGATATCCTGAGGATTGGCTGTTATCAGTCTCACTAATCAAAAACAATTCTTTGCCATTTCCAATTCAATGTTTTCCTCTCTCTGTGCAGTATTTTCTGATCCTCGCTGAGGCTTTGGCAGTGAAGATGGTCCCATCGTTGCAGCAAGCTGCTGCTGACCCTGTGAAAGCCAGGGAATGATGGTGGATGTGCAAGTGATGTTGTAATTCAGCCCAGTATGGGAGCAAATGGTTTAATTTTTTGTGAAATGAGTCACTTTGTTACCAGTTTCTAATTGTCCTTGACTTAACTCTATATCTATAATTTACTTGTGTAGGTGCTAAGCACTGAGCCACTATGCTGCCTATGTAAAGATGGCAGATTTCCTTCCTGAGAGAACATTAGTGAAACAGCCTTATAACTAGCTGCTGTGATGGAATTCTAACCAGTTTCTCCAAAACAGTAGCTCAGATGTAGGAGCTACCAGTCCAGGGACATTTCTACCCTCTCTCCCACTGGTGACATTGTTCTTTCGTCTATCATAAAATTGGTCTTTGAAAATAATTTGTGTATTCCCTCTTAGGGTATTTTTCCAGATTATAGACATTGCTGCAAATTATTTTGGTCATGGTGACCAACTTTCTTTGTTAGCTATAATAAAAATGAATTACACTAATGATATATTTTTACACTTGCAACTGGTACATGGACAACAGCCATGTTATGGACAGACCTTAAGTTTAAACAGGCTGTGTGCAGTCTCAGCAGGGGATCAGTTTATGTGCTGTGGAGGGGTGAGAAGAGGATCTGAGAAACAGCTGCCAGTGAGTTTCTCATGTGCTGCATGAGGTCCAAATCTGATCTCCATAGCCTCATGTTTACAATGGCTAATCCATCTGACCTGCACATCTTTGGACTGTGGAAGGAAACTAGAACATGCAGGAAAACCCATTTCCATGCAGACAGGGAAAACAGGCATCAGAGACTGGAATTGAACCCAAGTCTCTGGTGCTGTGCTAAGCACTGAGCTGCTATGCTGCCCAACTTTAATATTCAGACTGTCTGCTTCCATCTCCTTTGAGGAAGAATTCCAAATATTCCACTTTTAAGACTTATTTTTCTGAGAAAGGAGTGCTGCACACTCAACTTGGAGCAGCAGTGCAAGTTAGAAAGGGCAAGGTTAGAATTCAGTTGTGAAAGTAACAAGATTGGGGTATTAAAGTGCAAAAATTACAAGCTGTGTTAGAGTTTCAGGTTTTTTAAAACTTCTGGTTAAGAAATGGGAAAATGCATTTACAAATAATTCAAAAAACTCTTACAATCAACCAGCCCCACGAAGAGGGACTAAAAAAAAAACTGAAAACAAAATTGCTGGAGAAACTCAGCAGGTCCGATAGCAAAGTGGATAGAAAACAAAAAGTTGTTTTAAGAGGTTCTGATCAAGGGTGACTGGCCTTAAGTTGAATAACTTAAGTCTGACAGGATAAATGATCTCCACTGTTGGATCATTTTAATAATTCCACCACTGTACATTTTGGACCTTTCCTCCCTTGCAAAATTGGTCTGCAAATTAACTGGAATAAAAATTGGGCACCACCATCTGCAACACTCCATCTCAGTGCACACAGTGTCATAGCAAGAGAAACACACTACTTCTCAGCATACTAGGAGCAGTACATAACTAACTCCTCCTAGTTTCAATCTTTTAGATGGGCCCAGGGCAGACTGAAATTTGATTTAGCATCCTGTCTTAAACAATAGTCGCTCTACCAGTTCTGCAATCCGTCAGTAGTATAGTGAAATTAAAGGCCCAGCAAAAAAGGAGATGGAGTAAAGCAAATGCTTCAAATCCTTCAGTTAGAGGGGAGGTAATTGTAAAAATTAAACTTAGTTTTAAAATATCAATTTATTTAATGTTAAAAATCAATTAAAATGATAAATACATTTTATTACATATGACACCAGAATGTGATTAATAGAAATTTGACAAATGCTTAGTGTTTTAATCATAGGAAGTATTGATTTTTGTTGTGGTTCTGTTCGCCGAGCTGGAAGTTTTTGTTGATGTCGCCTAGCCAGGGGACGAAACGTTTGCAACAAAAACTTCCAGCTCGGCGAACAGAACCACAACAACGAGCACCCAAGCTACAAATCTTCGCACAAACTTTGTATTGATTTTTTGACTGACAATTCAGAAAATCTGTTAGTGTAACTGAATGTAGATTGATTAGCAGATCCAAAAATATGGCTAATCATAATTTTGAACTTAAATCGTGGAGAAATCAATTAAGCTAAACAGTTCCATCATTTTGAATGGAAAAAAGGGATCTTACATGAAGCTTCAAAGATTTTGATATTTACCCTGATGGATTCCTTTAGTAGGAAAGTAAGCAAAACCTCAAGCCCAACTTGTCCAAATATAAAGCTTTACTGTTAATCAAACAGGTTCAAAAACCTAGTCCAGGAACAGAGTATTTAACTGGTTCATTATCACCTGATCACAATTTTTTTATTTCTACCCCAATCACTTCCGATAGTTATGCCTCAGAAAAAGCAACCAGGGAAACCACACACAACAAAAGCCAATAGGAATGCTGATATCAATGATTTCTTCATGCAAAGTCAAGTTCAGATTTAATACAGAGGAAGATACTGCAATCCTAGAATAATGGGGAGGCCCAAAAACCAAGTTACACAAAAGAGTACTTACAGGCCAACCACACAGTCAATTGGTAAAAACTATCCATCCACCTCAATTCTCTGTACAAATATCTGCAACAGTGACACCATACTACAAAAAGTAAAACATACAAAGGATACTTGCTGTCCTGAGCAATGCTGCAGACATAGAACACATGACTGAGCAGCGAGCAAGGGACAGCAGAGTCAGGGCTACTGTTTTGTGCACCAACATTGCACAGAGTAAGAGGTCAGACTCAATCCATCTTAAATAAAATACTGTACAATTGTACAAAAGTATCTGGTCAGCAGGAGGACCCCTATTCTGCCAACTAGTTTAAATTTCAGTAACAAACATGAATGTGCAAATTAATACAAGGCTCCAGAGACTACATTGTAGTTTGTCCTTATCTCTGACCGCTTTCAAAAGGTACAAGACAAAAAGGAGTACATAATTCTGAAACTATTCTTTCTACACCCTCTCACTTGGACAATTTTCCTAGTTGCAACTGCTTTGCCATAACTCAAATTTTTGGGAGTTGTAAGCAGATATTGTGACAGCATTGCAGCACTATTCTCATTTTAACCATTCTTGGCTTTCAGACACTCTTAAAAAATAAAGGCATTGCACATTGGCAGTGGCTCACTTGCTGTTAGTAACCAGGGATAAGTCAGTCAAGAACATTCAAATAACACCATTAAAAAAAAGGGAAAAATAACCACTTATTCACTTTCCAAGTAAAAAAAGTGAATAAATCAACATTTGAGATCAAAAGGGGCAAAAAAAAAAAGGAGGTGCTGAAAATCCATAGCAGGTCTTCTGGCAGAGTGAAAAGATAGTCTAATGTCAAGCTCAGAACTAGACAGGCAGAGTTTTTAAAATTAAATGATACAGTGAATCATGCTTCAGATGCCTAGTTCCAAATAGTCTTGCTGATTCTGCAGAGTTTTGGCAGGGAAAGAGAGATTGTTGAACAAGGAGACATTATTAATCAGTGTTTCTTATATATTCAGAAAGTCACTATTTAAAATGACACTGTAAATTAATCAAATTCAAAACTACTGTAAAATTCTACAACTAAGCAACAGTAATTTAATTGTATGAAGATTGTCCTGAACTGTGGACTCGACAAAATTCTTGCCCAGTAACTGCTTTATTTCGACATGGTTGACCAGTCTTCGTGATTGCACAACATGGTTGCCTCTGTGCTAGAGATCTGGCATTAGAGAGATGAGCAAGGGAAAAAAAAGTTAGCTGCATTGTGAACCATTTCTCAATAGCTCATTGTGGCTAGATCTGATCAGAGTAAAGTGCAGTGACCAGGATCCCTCAAAACTTAAATCATGTTTAAAGTTTAAGAAAGGTGGTAAGGACAAGCCAGGGAACTATAGGCCAGCGAGCCTGGTGTCAGTGGCGGGCAAGTTTTTGGAGAGACTCTGGAGGGACAGAGTGTACATGTATTTGGAAAGGCAAGGACTGATTCAGGATAGTCAACATGGCTTTGCGTGGGAAATCATGTCTCACAAACTTGATTGAGTTTTTTGAAGGAGTAACAATGAAGGTTGATGAGGGCAGACCAGAAGATGTGATCTATATGGACTTCATAAGGCGTTCAACAAGGTTCCCCATGGGAGACTGAATAGCAAGGTTAGATCTCATGGAATACAGGGAGGGTACAGAACTGGCTCGAAGGTAGAAGACAGAGAGTGGTGGTAGAGGGTTGTTTTTCAGACTAGAGGCCTGTGACCAGTGGAGTGCCACAAAGATCGGTGCTGGGTCCACTACTTTTCCTCGTTTAAATAAATGATTTGGATGCAAGCAGGAGGTATAGTTAGTAAATTTACAGATTAAACAAAAATTGGAGGTGTCGTGGACAGCGAAGAGTGATACCTCAGATTACAACAGGATCATGATCAGATGGACCAATGGGCTGAGAAGTGGCAGATGGAGTTTAATTCAGATAAATGAGAGGTGCTGCATTTTGGGAAAGCAAATCTTAGCAGGACTTAGACACTTAATGGTAAGGTCCAAGGGAGTGTTGCTGAACAAAGAGACCTTGGAGTGCAGGTTCATAGCTCCTTGAAAGTGGAGTTGCAGGTAAGGTAAGAAAAAGATAGTGAAGACGGTGTTTGATATGCTTTCCTTTATTGGTCAGAATATGGAGTACAGGAGTTGAGGGGTCATATGTGGCTGTACAGGACATTAGTTAGGTCACTGCTGAAATATTGTGTGCAATTCTGGTCTCCTTCCTATCAGAAAGATGTTGTGAAACTTGAAAGGGTTCAGAAAAGATTTACAAGGATGTTGCCAGGGTTGGAGGATCTGAGCTATAGAGAGAGGCTGAACAGGCTGGGGCTGTTTTCCCTGGAGCGTCAGAGGCTGAGGGGAGACCTTATAGAAGTTTATAAACTCATGAGGGGCATGGATAGGATAAATAGACAGTCTTTTCCCTGGGTTGGGGTGGGGGGGGTCCACAACTAGAGGGCATAGGTTTGGGATGAGAAGGTAAAGATACCCTAAGGGGCAACGTTTTCAGGAGGGTGGTATGTGTATGGAATGAGCTGCCAGAGGATGTGGTGGAGGCTGGTACAATTGCAACATTTAAGAGGCATCTGGATGGGTATATGAATAGGAAGGATTTGGAGGGATATGGGCTGGGTGCTAGCAGGTGGGACTAGATTGGGTTGGGATATCTGGTCGGCATGGACGAGTTGGACCGAAGGGTCTGTTTCCAAGCTGTACATCTCTATGACTCTATGGGCACGACATCAGGAATAGTCCTGGGAAAAGAAAAGAAACGTGGGGGAAAACCAAGAGGTGGAAATATACAGTCCTTATGGATTCTCATTTGCTTCCAGAAAACACAAGCATGGAATAAAATGACAGTTCCAGTCTTTCGTTTTGGCACAACACCACCTGGATGAGGCAAAAGGGAGTACAGCAGATGCTGGAGATAGAGTCAAGACTGTGGTGCTGGAAAAGCACGGCAGGTCAGGCAGTATGCAAGGAGCAGGGATGTTTTGGGGCAAAAGGCTCTTTATCAGAAATGAGGCCAGGAGCCTCGGGAAGAGAGATAAATGGGAGGGGGTGGGGCTGAGGGGAAGGTAGCTGAGAGTGCAATTGGTAGATG